>NC_085136.1:188886703-189141551 GCF_035046485.1 Aedes albopictus | reverse complement strand
CAAACCTCCGGTGGCTCGGGGCCGGAGGGGGGGGCGGGCCCCGGGCCCCCACATTTTAGGGGACCCCACAAAAACCTTTTTTGGTTGCTAACACTAGCTTTATTTTTCATATTACTCAAGTACTGTACTGAAAATATGGAAAAACATTTTTGGTCATCTCTCCGAGGGGCCTCCACATCCCCTCGGGCCACGAGCCCCCACAATCCTTAATCCGGGCCTGGGTAGTGTGGAGCTGAAAAAAAAACCCTACGTCTCTCCGGAACCACCAAGAAGGTATTGCTTCAGAGAGGGGCTAGTGCGCATCGCACCCTCAAGGTTAGCTGCGTAGCCTAGCAGCAACAAACATCGATGACTCGCTCTGGGGAGTCCATCACGGTAACATGCTGGCGCTTAGCCAGTTTCCCGAGTGGTCCTCGCCACTTCCTTTGTCCTCGGAAGACGGACAGGCTCCGCCCACACCCAACTGCTTTGCAGACATCAAGAACTGATGCCCACGTGCAACCCGATCTGACCTGCTGAAGGCAAGGGTCTCCACCTACCCCGACCCTTGCCGGGGACCCCTTTCCAACCGCAGGCTCGGATCCAACCCAGTAGACCGACGCCACGACAGCACCGCTATCGGGACTTCCTCTCCGCGGCCACTTAATCGCTGTAAGGGTCGATCTCGACCGTAGGGCACTGGTATGACCTACGAAGCCGACTCCGACCCCCTGGACCACCTCTTGTACTGCATCTGGACTAGCCATTCTCCGAGTCCACGCGCCACCTCCTCTGTAGCTCCCAGACGATATGGGTGATAGCCGTTGAAACGGCGTTCCAGCCAAACTCATCCCTACACATCCTCTGGACCAAGTTGTCCGGGTTTGTGTCCTTCTTGCGAAGGGGTTGATCCCACCACTATTTCCACCTAGATTTTGATTTTGTTTATGTGACTTCATGATTAAATCCCACGAGTAGCACGGGAAAGAATGTCCACCACGGCAGAGCCCTGCATTAACGTGGTAAGGGACAGCTTACTGTGGGGGGTGCCCAGGTACCCCAGGTAAGGCCCAGGTACCCCACAGGTTCCGTTAAAGATCGAGCATCTTTTTCACCCCCTCGATCACTCATTCCTCAGCACGGGTCGCTTGACACCTTGAATTGGGGTTAGTAGTCCTATTCTTAGCTGGCGACTACGCGGCTGACTCGCAAGCGGGGGGGGGGGGGGGGAGTGCGTCGGGCCCCAGGACTTTCGTCCCTGCTACCCCTGCGGCCTTAATCTGACCGGTAAGGTAAGTACTCTAAAGATCTTTCGTCATTCAGTTTGCAGCCTAGTGTTTATGCATACAGTGGAGTTATTCAGACTGTCAAGAACAGTCAAGTAGAATAAAACTTTGCATTAATAACTGTTTAGTGAATACAGTAAATCTATCGAACTAGTAATATGATGGTTTGAAAGTTCTCTTACCTAAAACTACCCTGAACATTCTTAGTTAATCATCCAACTTATCATGTCCAAAGATACGTTTTGTCTTTTGCAGAAACTTCTACGGAGAAACAGCTAGAAAGAATACCGTTAGAATTGACGATTGAAAAAAAAAAACCCACGAAATCGACAAAACAAAACACTGTGCCATGGTGTTGTTCCAATTTCCAGACTATTCAGCTTTGTTAAAAACAACCTTGGATTACTCTGGACTAGAGCGTACACTTCAAATTAGTAATTATGACTACATAGTTGTGGGTAATGAAAAACAATATTTAAACAGAAATTCACTATCAATCCATCTATATATCTATCTCAGAATGCATATGCAAATACATGCCCGTATAATAGAAAAGATTTTCCCCTTTCTCAGTGTCAAGACTGTTTCAGATTTCATTGTCACCATAAACGATTTTTCTTTGCAATAAGAGACAAGGCTTCAAGTATAGCTACCTCTTTGTGGTTGTCATCCTGTATTGCAAAGCACCACCGCAAACGTAGGCTGGTAAGGGAGTACAACAACGCCGCCGTCCTCGTCTGGACGCCGCAACTGTTTGCATCATTCACTACTGTGATCCTTTGTCACGTCTTATGTTTGTGCTGGGAAATGGGATGTAAATTTATGCTGAGTACACTTTGGAAGCAACACCACGGCTGCCCTACGGCAGGAAGTGGTAGCATACTGGTTGCATTGTTTTGCTATTTTCCGGGAGGAAGCTCAACGGCATCAACAATCCGCAAGATTTTGGTGACATTGGACGAAGAATCTCTGCTTAGAAACCACTACGATGGTATGCGATTCCATACATTCCAGTGCTGCGGTGGCCGTTAAATGGTGTGAACAGGCCAACATGGGGGTGGCTGATCAAATGCATTCCTTCCAAGTATTTAAATATTTGCTTTCATAAACACCCTATTAAATAACTTTCATTGCTACAATTTATATTTCTGCGTACTGGAGATAACATAGTTTTGTGTATGTTGAATAAATTATCCTAATATATTCCTAATATAATCATTTACCAATGACTTTTGTCCAGCATTTTTGGACAAACTCAAACTTATAGTATATGTTTGCACTTTTTTAGCCACTCAATGTTTATGAAACCTAAAACTTTCTACACTGTTAATGATAGTAAAATAAAAAAAAAACATACAGCTTTAAGAAGCAATTAATATGAAAAGAAGATACTTAGTGACTGCCTTGGGCTACTCGACTGCGATCGCATTTCTATGGTTCTACCTCTATATTTGATTGCATTACCCTTTTCTAAGACCGAGTGGCAAATATGGTAATCACTGAATTTATTTAAATTGGCATAAAGTTTGGCCGTGAACATCTTTCCATCGAACCAGTTTCGATTTCGATCTGTTGAGCCTCTTGCAGTTGAATGGCAGTTAGAAAGGCGAGTCGCCCTGGTGACAGTAATCTTAGGGATGCTTCCAAGGCTACACCCCGATGACATTTACTGCCAACTGGTAGACTGGTAGAGGGGAAGAATTTTAGAACCGAAGGCTGCTCTAAGTGGGTTAATCGAAGGTGCGCATCTCTCGAGATGAGATGTGGTTGTGGGTGCGAACAAGCAAAAATGTTCGATTAGCTGTAGATGGCGACATCATTGTTGAATATTTCTATAATAAATACAGATCTCACGGAGTGCTAAACTATAGTTGATGGGAGTGGGATGAATGACAAATTGGAAAACGACACTAGCAGTAGCACAGACGAATGATATGTACTTTTATTTGGCTTAAACATTGTTGAGTGAGCAGGTTGCAATTGTGGAATTGGCTTTAGAAACAGCCATAGAACATGATTTTTATTTTATTTTACATAGGGTAAATCGCCAATCATTGCACACCTTAAAACACGCTAATTGTTGTACATTTCATGCTTTTCTTATGAGGTGTGCAACCATTGGCGATATACGCCAATCAGAAATGTTTCTATTCATTACAATCTGATGTGTAGAAAATGGGATCACAACGCATTCTCTTCGTAATCCCAGCGAATTCCCAGCTAAATCCCAGTGGATTCCCAGTGGAATCCCAGCTGAGCCCCAACGGATTCCCAGCGTAATCAAAACGGATTCTCAGTGCAATCCTAGCGGATTCCCAGCGGTATCCAAGTGAATTCCCAGTGGAATTCCAGCGTATTCCCAGCGGAATCCCAGTGAAACCCCAGCGGATTTCAAGCGGAATTCCAACGGATTCTCAGCAGATTCCCAGCAGATTCTCAGCAGATTCCCAGCAGATTCCCAGCGGAATCCCAGCGGAATCCCAGCGGATTCCCAGTGGAATCTCAGCAGATTCCCAGCGGAATCCCAGCGGATTCCCAGTGGATTCCCAGAGAATTCCCAGCGGAATCCCAGCGGACTCATAGCGGATTCCCAGCGGATTCCCTGCGGAATCTCAGCAGATTCCCAGCGGAATCCCAGCGGATTCCCAGCGGAATCCCAGCGGATTCCCAGCGGAATCCCAGCGGATTCCCAGCGGAATCCCAGCGGATTCCCAGCGGAATCCCAGCGGATTCCCAGCGGATTCCCAGCGGATTCCCAGCGGAATCCCAGCGGATTCCCAGCGGAATCCCAGCGGATTCCCAGCGGATCCCCTGCGGAATCCCAGCGGATTCCCAGCGAAATCCCAACGGATTCCCAGCGGAATCACAGCGGATTCCCAGTGGAATCCCAGCGGATTCCCAGCGGAATCCCAGCGGAACCCCAGCGGAATCCCAGCGGAACCCCAGCGGAATCCCAGCGGATCCCAGCGGAATCCCAGCGGATTCCCAGCGGAATCCCAGCGGATTCCCAGCGGAATCCCAGCGGATTCATAGCGGATTCCCAGCGGATTCCATGCGGAATCTCAGCGGAATCCCAGCGGATTCCCAGCGGATTCCATGCGGAAGCTCAGCAGATTCCCAGCGGAATCCCAGCGGATTCCCAGCGAAATCCCAGCAGATTCCCAGCGGATTCCCTGCGGATTCCCAGCGGAATCCCAGTGGATTCCCAGCGGAATCCCAGCGGATTCCCAGCGGAATCCCAGCGGATTCCCAGCGGAATGCCAGCGGATTCCCAGCGGAATCCCAGCGGATTCCCAGCGGAATCCCAGCGGATTCCCAGCGGAATCCCAGCGGAATCCCAGCGGATTCCCAGCGGAATCCCAGCGGATTTCCAGCGAAATCCCAGCGGATTCCCAGCGGATTCCCAGCGGAATCCCAGCGGTTTCCCAGCGGAATCCCAGCGGATTCCCAGCGGATTCCCAGCGGATTCCCAGCGGAATCCCAGCGGATTCCCAGCGGAATCCCAGCGGATTCCCAGCGGATCCCCTGCGGAATCCCAGCGGATTCCCAGCGAAATCCCAACGGATTCCCAGCGGAATCACAGCGGATTCCCAGTGGAATCCCAGCGGATTCCCAGCGGAATCCCAGCGGAACCCCAGCGGAATCCCAGCGGAACCCCAGCGGAATCCCAGCGGATCCCAGCGGAATCCCAGCGGATTCCCAGCGGAATCCCAGCGGATTCCCAGCGGAATCCCAGCGGATTCATAGCGGATTCCCAGCGGATTCCATGCGGAATCTCAGCGGAATCCCAGCGGATTCCCAGCGGATTCCATGCGGAAGCTCAGCAGATTCCCAGCGGAATCCCAGCGGATTCCCAGCGAAATCCCAGCAGATTCCCAGCGGATTCCCTGCGGATTCCCAGCGGAATCCCAGTGGATTCCCAGCGGAATCCCAGCGGATTCCCAGCGGAATCCCAGCGGATTCCCAGCGGAATGCCAGCGGATTCCCAGCGGAATCCCAGCGGATTCCCAGCGGAATCCCAGCGGATTCCCAGCGGAATCCCAGCGGAATCCCAGCGGATTCCCAGCGGAATCCCAGCGGATTCCCAGCGGAATCCCAGCGGATTCCCAGCGGAATCCCAGCGGATTCCCAGCGGAATCCCAGCGGATTCCCAGCGGAATCCCAGCGGATTCCCAGCGGAATCTCAGCAAAATCCCAACGGGCTCCCAACGGATTCCCAGAAGATACCCAGCGGATTCCCAGTGGAATCCCAGTGGAATCACAGCGGAATCCCAGCGAATTTCCATAGGAATCTTAGCAGAATGCCAGCAGAATCCCGACATATTCCCAGCGGAATCCAAGTGGATTCCCAATGAATTTTCAGTGGAACCCCAGCGGAATCCCAGCGAAATCCCAACGGAATCCCGACGGATTCCCAGAGGATACCTAGCAAATTCCCAGCGGAATCCCAGTGAATTTCCAGCGGAACCTTAGCAGATGGCCTGCAGAAACCCGACATATTTTCAGCGGAATCTCAAAGGATTCCTAGTGAAATTTCCTGTTGAATACCAGCGGATTCTCAGTAAAATTTCAAAGGGTTCGCAATGGAATCACAGTGGATTCCCAACGAAATTTCAGCAAGTTTCGAACGAAATACTCTTAAATTAAAGAATTCAATTGACTGAAACTTACTATCGTTACATTTTAATAATCGATTAGCAAGCCTTTTAAATTTATTTTGACCTAAAATTACTCCTAGGATGACAAACGGAAGTCCTTGGAAAGACGAGAAAAGGTAGAATTTTTTGAAAATTGTATCCAAATAATTTTTTACTGCGTATGTTTACAAAATATTAATAGCATTTGACCTCGTCGCACTTGGTATAATGTACGTCACTCATTCAACATTTTTTCATTGCATGCAGGATGTTTTCTGTAATTTCCATGGCTCACGCAATGTAATTTTGGAGCAGTTCGAGCAGCTCACAACCTGATGGACAAAATGAAATTTTTATTGAATTTGATTCGACAGAACTCTCCTTGTACGCGGAAAGCTTTCAAATGAATATAGACTCGTTGTGATCTCTTGATTCCCCATCACTGACTGTTGAAGAATCACATGCAATAAGTCGTTCTTCTTATAAACAATTTTCTAGTGGCATTGTCGGCAAAGGAAAGCCACGTTCGATGTCCGTTGGCTTTCAACCTTCCTGTTCCAGTAGTCAGAGCAGGGGCCACATTCGGACCGTGCTTCTGCTGGGTCCACTAGCTCCATTCGGCCACTGAGGGAGGAGGAATCAAACCGTATGAGCTCTTCGATTTTCTTGGCATCACAGCGGAACGACGTGAGCATGCTGCACATGATTCAATTTAACGCCACTGGAAATAGATCCAGCAAAGGTTACCACCAGAATCTCTAATGAAGTGTAAGAGATTGAGGATGAAATGGAGTGTTCCTTCCCTAGTGTATAGCTGAATTCACTTGCATCGAACAATGAAGACTTTTATGTCAATCTATAAAGTTGTTTTAGTCCACGCTAAGTCGCTGTCTATCAACACATAGTTTATGAAGATAACAAGCGCATAAACGGGCTTAATCCAATCAATAGTCATAGGAAATATATTAAACCACACAGCTAACGCGCCCATAAACGCAGAAGAACACAAATTAATACCGCTAAAAGAGGTCAAATGTCTTGTGAATCGTGCAGTGAATCGTGACGGACGCGAAATAAAAAAAAACAACAAAACAAATTAAACATCAAAAAGCCTCTTGTTTACCAATACGGGAAAATAGCATAAAAGTGGAATTAATTCCAATCTCGTACAGTGTCAGAGCGGAACAGAAAAGCCCAGAGTGTGTGACATGGCAGAGGAAAAAAATCAATCGTTAAGCACTCCAGTAAACGAAGCACAGTGATTAAATGAAATAAAAACGAACATTTAAATTACGCAGCACGCTTCTGACTTTTGGACATTTACAGCACGATGACGACGGTGCGGAAAAAACATTAAAAATAAATCGAAAAGTCCCACAAGAGATATTAATTTATGTTTAATGCATTTAACCCATCCGAGACACTTTCGAAGGTATCATTAATATTGGTTATGCTTTTGTGTGGTGCAGAGATAAAAGGAATCAAGAATTCCGAACAAAACAAAACAAAATGATTTTTGGTGCGATGGCATTACTAATTGAAGCATAATGGATGGATTATCCAATGAAAGATTTACGAGCTGCAGAGTTTTATTGGATGGGGAAGATATCGTCGAGATTGAGCATCAAGGGATTAATCGTTGGTCAATTGGACCTTTCGCATTCATCAGTATGACATTTGTTGTTAGTTGTATCTATGCTGGTATTCTTTGATAAACAAACTGCAGGTTGCTAGTTGCAAACAAATAAAAAACAGTACACAAATAAATCAACAATGATTGATTTTCGGGCAAAACAAAAAAAATATATTGGGAATTCAACAATTACCATGCATACTTCAACCAAACCAAGCGTTTTATCGCGTTTCTTTGATATACATGTACTTATTTTAAAATTTCAATAGGATGTGTTTAATAATTATTGTAAACAAATATTTATCTGCTTTATTGATATTCTTCGGTGAGCCATTGAAAACACATAATTTAACGTTGTGACGTTTCGGCTTACTGCTGTCCTCATTCTATCACGCTGGGAGTTGCACGCTGCCCTCCAGGTCTTCTTGTACCATCCGGGTTTCTTGTGAACTCCAGTTATGCATGGTTGTTGTCCAGCATTTACACAAGTGCAATTACAGAGTGGATTTTTCAGAGTGCAGCGAGCTCGTGGTCCATTCTCCGTGCCCCACATCATTCTCCTGCACACCGCCAAAGACGGTCTTAAGCACCCGGCGCATGAATACCTTGAGTGCTTGCATGTCCTCCTTGAGCATATTGCAGGTCTCGTGATCGCAGAGAACCACCGTTCTTATCGGCATTTCGTACATGGAACTTTTTTGTGTTAATGAATCTTTTTCGACCGTAGATTCCTGTGGAGTCAATGGTATCCCCGACTTCCACTGAAGAAGCGCCTCCGTATTTCACCACTAACGTTGTTATCTGCCTATATAAAGGACCCGAGGTAAACGAAGTACTCCACCATCGCGAAAGTGTCCCCGACTAACGTAATACTGCTGCCCAGGCTTACCCTGTCATTTGTGGTGGTAACGCCTGAAAGCATGTACTTCGTTTTCGACACGTTCACTGTGAGTTCGACCTTTGTGCTTCACGTTTCAGGCGGGTGTACAGTTCTGCCACCGTTCCAAGTGTTCTAGTATAATCACCATGTCATCCGCAAACCAGACAAATTGGCCGAATTTCGTGAAAATCGTACCTCTGCTGTTAGTCTCGGCTTGTTGTTTGTTTATATTCCGGTTCAGCAATAGTTCGCAAAATTTTTCATTTTAATTAGTTGTTTGTTTGCGTCACTAGTTGTGTTTTTATAACAAACTGTAATCAGGCGTGTTTAAATTTAGGAATCCCGTTGGGTGATTCTACTGAAAACATCATCCAACAAATCTCGCTTCCAAAGGCATCATTCTACCAGTCCGCGCTATCGTTTTTTTTTTATTTACTTGTGTGACCCACGCGACGAAATAAGGACTACGATTGGAAACTTGGAACATGGAATTGCAAGTCACTAGGTTTCGCAGGATGTGACAGGATAATCTACGACGAACTACATCCCCGCAACTTCGACATCGTGGCGTTGCAGGAACTTTGTTGGACTGGACATAAAGTGTGGAAAAGCGGGCATCGAGCGGCTACCTTCTACCAAAGCTGTGGCACCACCAATGAACTGGGAACAGGATTTATAGTGTTGGGCAAGATGCGACAACGTGTGATCGGGTGGCAGCCGATCAACGCAAGGATGTGTATGTTGAGAGTTAAGGGCCGTTTCTTCAACTACAGCATCATCAACGTCCACTGCCCACACGAAGGGAGACCCGATGACGAGAAAGAAGCGTTCTACGCGCAGTTAGAGCAAATATACGATGGTTGCTCGCCGCGTGACGTGAAAATCGTTGTCGGCGACATGAACGCGCAGGTAGGAAGGGAGGAAATGTACAGACCGGTTATCGGGCGAAACAGCCTGCACGCCGTATCGAATGATAACGGCCAGCGATGCGTAAACTTTGCAGCCTCCCGTGGTATGGTAGTCCGAAGCACCTTCTTCCCCCGCAAAGATATCCACAAAGCCACCTGGAGATCACCCGACCATCAAACAGAAAACCAAATCGACCACGTTCTAATCGACGGAAAAATCTTCTCGGATATAACCAACGTCCGCACATACCACAGTGCGAATATAGATTCGGAGCACTACTTAGTCGCTGTATGTATGCGCTCAAAACTTTCGACAGTTATCACCACGCGTCGAAGTCGAACGCCGCGGCTCAACATCGAGCAACTTCGTAACGAAGAAGTGGCTCAAGACTACGTGCAGCAGTTAGCAGTGGCCCTACCAACGGAAGAGCAGCTTGGCGCAGCTACACTTGAAGATGGCTGGAGGGACATCCGATCCGCCATAGGTAGTACCTCGGCTACAGCACTAGGCTACGCGACTCCGAATCACAGAAACGACTGGTATGACGGTGAATGTGAACAGTTGAAAAACGAGAAGAATGCAGCATGGGCGAGAATACTGAAACACCGTACGAGAGCGAATGAGGCACGTTACAAACAGGCGCGGAACAGGCAGAACTCAGTCTTCCGGATGAAGAAGCGCCAGCAGGAAGAACGAGATCGCGAAGCGATGGAAGAGCTGTACCGCGCTAAGGACACACGAAAATTCTACGAGAAGCTGAACTGCTCGCGCTGAGGCTGTGCCACAAGCCGGCATGTGCCGAGATAATCACGGGAATATTCTCACGAGCGAGCGTGAGGTGGTCGAGAGGTGGCAGTAGCATTACGATGAGCACCTCAATGGCGACGTTGCAAGTACCGAAGGTGGCGTGGTAACAGATCTTGGAGTATGTGCACAGGACGAAAGACTTCCGGCCCCTGACCTCCAAGAGATTGAAGAGGAGGTTTGCCGGTTGAAAAACAACAAAGCCGCTGGAGCAGATCAACTACCAAGCGAGCTTCTAAAATACGGTGGAGAAACACTGGTGAGAGCACTACACTGGTTCATTACCAAGATTTGGGAGGAGGAAGTATTACCGGAGGAATGTATGGAAGGTATTGTGTGTCCCATCTACAAAAAGGGCGACAAGTTGGATTGCGGGAACTACCGCGCGATCACGCTACTGAGCGCTGCCTACAAGATACTCTCTCAAATTTTATGCCGCCGTCTATCACCGATTGCAAGAGAGTTCGTGGGGCAATATCAGGCTGGATTTATGGGTGAACGCGCTACAACGGACCAGATGTTCGCCATCCGCCAGGTGTTGCAGAAATGCCGCGAATACAACGTGCCCACACATCACTTGTTCATCGATTTCAAATCGGCGTATGATACAATCGATCGAGAACAGCTATGGCAGATTATGCACGAATACGGATTCCCGGATAAACTGATACGATTGATCAAGGCGACGATGGATCGAGTGATGTGCGTAGTTCGAGTATCAGGGACACTCTCGAGTCCCTTCGAATCTCGCAGAGGGTTACGGCAAGGTGATGGTCTTTCGTGCTTGCTGTTCAACATTGCTTTAGAGGATGTAATAAGGAGGTGCACAGAAAAAAATATTCATGTAAAATTCAGCGAAAAATCATGCACATAAATGGAATGCTAGAGTTAGTGCACATTTACATGAGATATCATGTAAAATTACGTTGCGTTCGTGTAAACTTAAGCTAATAGTCGCGTAACCGGTTGGAGTCCATGATGGTTTACGCGATGGTTGGCGGAAATTTACACGATGGTTTTGTAATTTTACATTATATCTCATGTAAAAATGCACTAACTCTAGCATTCCCTTTATGTGCATGATTTCTCGCTGAATTTTAATTACAATTTTTTTTCTGTGTGGGACGATTTTCACAAAGTCCGTTCAGCTGCTTGGTTTCGCCGATGAGATTGATAATATTGCTCGTAAATTTGAGACGATGGCGGAAACGTACATCCGACTAAAGAGTGAAGCCAGGCGAATCGGATTAGTCATTAATGTGTCGAAGACAAAATACATGATGGCGAAGGGCTCCAGGGAGGAATCACCGCGCCCGCCACCCCGATTTCATATCGACGGTGATGAAATCGAGGCGGTTGAAGAATTCGTGTACTTGGGCTCACTGGTGACCGCCGACAACGACACCAGCAGAGAAATTCAGAGGCGCATTGTGGCAGGAAATCGTGCCTATTTTGGACTCCGCTGAACTCTACGATCGAATAAAGTTCACCGTACACAGAAAAAAATATTCATGTGAAATTCAGCCAGAAATCATGCACATAAAGGGAATGCTAGAGTTAGTGCATATTTACATGAGATATCATGTAAAACTACGTTACGATCGTGTAAATTTCCGCTAATAGTAGCGTAACCGGTTGGAGTCCATGATGGTTTACGCGATGGTTGACGGAAATTTACACGATGGAGATGTAATTTTACATTATATCTCATGTAAAAATGCACTAACTCAAACCCTAACTCTAACACTAACCCTTTATGTGCATGATTTCTCGCTGAATTTTAATTACATTTTTTTTCTGTGTAACACGAAGTTAACCATCTACAAAACGTTGATTAGACCGGTCGTCCTCTATGGGCACGAAACATGGACCCTACGTGCAGAGGACCAACGCGCCCTTGGAGTTTTCGAACGGAAGGTGTTGCGTACCATCTACGGCGGAGTGCAGATGGAAGACGGGACTTGGAGAAGGCGAATGAACCACGAGCTGCATCAGCTGCTGAGAGAACAAACCATCGTCCATACCGCGAAAATCGGGAGGCTACGGTGGGCGGGTCACGTCATCAGGATGTCGGATAGCAACCCGACTAAAATGGTTCTCGAGAGTCATCCGATCGGTACAAGAAGACGTGGAGCGCAGCGAGCTAGGTGGGTCGACCAAGTGGAGGACGATCTGCGGACCCTACGCAGAGTGCGGGACTGGAGACAAACAGCCATGGACCGAGTGGAATGGAGGCGGCTACTATGTACAGCAGAGGCCACCCCGGCCTTAGCCTGATAGCTGCTGCTGTGTGACCACCACACTTGCTCAGGTTTTTGCTTTTCTCGAGCACCAAGGTGCACCGAAAGGCTATATGTTCACTCCAAAAACTAAAATTAGATAGAGCCCCGGAGAGGTCAAGTGTTACATACCAATATGTGTGTTTGTGTGTATGTATGTGTGTATGTGTACAAAAAGGTCACCTCATTTTTAGATAGTAGATATGAACCGATTTCAACGACCGATGGTTCATTCGATGCGGTATATTGTCCCATTGTTTCCTATTGAAAATGGTTCAGATCGGTCCAGCAGTTCCGAAGTTATGACCATTTTGGTGTTCCGAACCGGTATTTCAAGAAGAGGCCAGATATGAAATTGCAACAAACCCATGCATGGGACCCATCAAACCATGGCATTTTCGATTATCTGACGAACAGTTAACAGGTAAATAGTCACAGACTATCTGAACCAGTAGTGTTCCGGAACCGGTTCCGGATGACCCGCCAGAAGTGGCCAAATATAAAAGTGAACCAGTCCCATGCATGCGACATATCAAATCGCAGCATTTTCTATAACCTGGTGAACGGTAAACAGGAAAAAAGTCCCAGACCATATCTGAACCGATAGCATACCGGAATCGGTTCCGGATGTCTTGCGGAAGTGGCCAAATATAAAAAAAGAACCAAACCCGTACATGCGACACATCAAATCGCTGCTTTTTCTATAACCTGATGAACTGTAAGCAGGAAAATAGTCTCAGATCATATCTGACCCGGTAGCATTGCGGTTATTTCGAGAATCTGCCATGAAAACCTGGGTGTGGGTATAACTGTGCGGACGTGGGAAAATTTTCAGACCTTATTATCTGATAGATTCGGAGGTTAGTTTGAGAAAATCCTATTAACTCACTTTAATCCTGACTGGTGACGCTGGCCGCCGGGTGATGCTGACTCACTGACGAGGGCGATTGCTTTAAAACTGCGGTTGCCGTAAACAGAGACAAATGGACGATATCGACTACCGGAACCGACGGTGTGAACTGACTCGTCGCCGGCTCTTTCCCGACGAAGGAGTTTGGTGGCAGAGATCGACGGTGGGTGGCGAGAATGGGCACGTAGGCCGACGGCGAGTGGCCAACAAGGAAGGTTGGCGACAGACCCCGACGGTGGGCAGCGAAGGTACCGATGGTAGTACCGGCAGCGACTGGGCCAATGGCAGGCGTTATAAAAGGCCCCACGACGATTGCCGGACTTGGCGGCTGGTGATAGGAGCCGACGTGGGGTGTTAATGGCCAAGGCTAGCCAGGAAGGCCGGTGGTTGAGGCTCGCGAGGGTGATGAAAGGTGATAGTGAACAGTGGAGATTGTCGTGGAGCAACTGAAGAAAAATGTTACGATTAGTTCAGTTGGGCAGTGCCTTACGAGGTGACCACGGTCGGTAATTCTGATTGGGAGCCGATAGCGTTCCGCAAGGCTCTGGGCGGTCTTAAAAGGGACGTGGGATCCTACCGGGTCAGATGTCACAAAGATGGCCGACAGATCTCGCTCCGGGGTCCACGATAGCGAAGACACCACTCTTCAACGCACCACGAGGGATCACTAACGGTTCCGAACAGTTGCCAGATTCGGAGTTATCCAGTAGTCAGTTGGGATGTTGTCCGAAATTTTCCTCAAAACGTGGCTACTGCTTTGGTTCCCACTAATAAAACAACTCGAACGTTTAACGTTGCCGGTTTCGTGGTACAAACACAAGAGACCTCCCGTTCCAGGTAGGTTTTCGTCGACACCATCTCTCTGGCTCGGAGACGGTTGTTCCTTGCCCACAATATCTGTTAACTTTCTTGCTGACAGAACGTCACCCATCAATCAAGTGCCCAAGCCAACTATTGGGGGTTTTCCTGTGGCTACCCACTTTGGTAGCGTGAAAGGAGTAATAGGGTTCTCAAACATCACCCTTATTCCAACGCGATAATATCGCGGTGAAAATCACTTGCATCACTTTAATTGATTCCTCAAAAGCTCTTTCGATTAGTCTATAAAAAATAGAAATATTTTATTCGCTAAACAACCGAATTGTAACCACTTTTGCGTTTACACGATGCTGGTCTGGCGAAGCGATATTGAGCTTCTTCAGAATTTTCAGCATTTCGACCAGTTTCTCTTCGACCTCTAGGTTGCACGCCAGAGTATAATGTGTGTTGGGCACTTTGCGACGATTAACTCAAAGCCACACACCAGCGCACAATTTGCGCGCCGATTGCCTATGCGCCAAGTTTTTCACTTGCCAAATCACTATTAACCCTCCAATACCCAAATTTTTGATTTTGATCTAAATATCATTTTTCGTCATCTAAAATCGATTTAAACATGTTTTGGAAGATCATTCTTTTTAATTCACGATTTTGTTAATTTCGGTTTTTGATTTTTCTAATTTTTATTTTTGAATATCTTCATACTTTTATATTTTTCCTGGAAGCCTTTTTGGGAGACGGATTTTTTGAGACGAAAATATTTTGAGACTTTATGATAATTGTTGAAATATTTTTATTTTAAATTTTTTTCATTTTAAATTTTATTTTCCGTGTAATTTTAAGGAAAATAATTTTAGACTGTATTCGACTCCCTTAAACTATTTTACTATGATAGTATGATTAGGGAAAAATATAAAATATGTTAATTGTAGCGATTCAATACAAAATAAACGATGGGTTCTGAAAGGTGACTAAAACATCAATTTTTCAATGATTTAAAAAAATGTAAATACGCTTTAAAAGATACCAGAAACCATTTTGAGATATACAGAATAGTCCAAAATATCAGCCAAAAATATAAAAGGGTTGATTGACCATAAAACAAAAATTACAAAATGCTCAAACTATACCCCGTCTAAAGGCGTTAATAAGTGGTTTGATGAAGTAAAAGCGTTGTTACCGTCAATAATACATTTGCTGTACATTATTTCCAGACATAAGGAAGTTCAATGTTTTAGACAAATAATGGATCGGAACTTGTACCGACTTTTCGAACCCTCTAAGCAGAATACCCTCTCTCACTGTGGATAACTGACACTGAGGAAGATTACAAGTGGTAGTCGAAATACGCGTATCTGGCAAAGGATAAGCAACATAGGGCGGGATTCAAAGGTACGAAACTAATTACACTCATTCGAAAATGGATCGGAACCTTAAGAGAGATAGAGCTCTTGGCGCGAACTATTTTGACACTTGTTTATTTACATTTTGTATGGCGCACAATCCGGCGCATGGGCTGTCGGCGCACAAGTTGTTGGCCAGTATGCGGATTTCAGAAAAGATTCGCAATATTAGGGCGAGGCGGTAATAAATAACCACCGCATACCTCCAGAACAGGCTACCGTCGCGATCCGTCGATTCTACCCCGTATCACAACTTCTGATTCAGAAGTGGAAACGATCGGAAAGTGGAGCTGGGAATCTCAAGGTGTACGGGTGTCCACTGTCCAGTGTACGTCCCGGACGAGAAGAGAGAATTTTAAAGGATCTGGGGCTGTAGTCCTGCATGGTGTTTTGTTCATACATCAACGGTCGTTCACATCCTGCCTAGACGACAGTTTGTTCATTTCGCATTTATGATATAATTGAGATGGAATTCAATATCGAGGAAGACAAAGGCTTCCGATCTCCAGGATCACTGTGGCGAGTCTTTTCTTTGTCTTGCCATAGAAACAAGGTTGTTGAGTATGTTGATAATAAAAATCATCATGGAAAGCTAATAGTCATCTCAACTGATCAACGTCCAATAAGGGTTCATTGAAATATTGTACAGCCAGGTTTTAGAATCAATCTTATACTGATTTTTTCTAGTGGACCAGGCTCCCGGAATATCCTAGGAACTGACCAACTGGGTTTTGCAAAATGTTGAATATTGCTAAGTCGCAAGCCATATTTTACAATTGTTTGGGAATTACCATTCCTTCGGGTGACTCTAGGTTCATATAACATCCGATCATGGTCAACATGTTCAAAAACCTCTTGATTATTCTCTTAAATGCTTGATTTGCAAAATCCTGAAGACAAGCCTGTTTCAGTATTATGCGAGAAAATATAACACGCACACTATGAACGCACACTAATCGTGACTCGAAACATTCGGAACCAGAACTAAGTAATCTCAATTCACTTAAACAATACGTTTGTAAAAATAAAATAATAGTTTTCAACATACACGCAATAATTTTGCATGTGTTCCTTTGTTTTAAAGTTGGTCCATTTTTGACCCTGTTTGACCAATACATTCTCTTCAATAAAATAGACACCATGGACCAAAATACAATTTTAATATAAAATAGTAATTTCTTCCGTCCGAAGAAATGGGCAGCAATCAGATCAAGATCAACGCCGAGAAGACGACGACGCCTTGGAAATTATTCACGCTGTGTCACCTTGTCACAGGTGAAGATCCAATTTCAACGGACGTCCAACCGGTACGATTCTGACATGCTATCTTCCGACAAGGTATGAAACTGTTCATGCAAACGCAGACACAGACAAGAGCAAGGCCAACCGGCAGGAGCTGCGCCAGTTTTCCTTCACAGAACGCTCGAGTTCAACTGCATATATTATCGATGCGTGCACCGGTCAGCTTTCCGGGGTTGCACGAGCGCCTTTGTCGTTAACTTAATGCGAAGGCAAAAGATCTGTCGGGTATCGCTTTGATCAACGCTGAAATTTCTTCCCAGATATGGGGATGGTATTGGCCTTGCACCTTCGTGAGTGTGGCTAAAGCTATGAATTGTTTCTTTGGTGATTTGTGTAAATTAGCGAATTTGTGGCTTAGATCAAAATGATTTTTTTATACAAATACGTAGTAGCACTACAGTGCTAATTAAAAATCACACTTGCAAGCAAATATATTTACCTCAATGGTCAAAAGTTGGCCTTAATTGGCAGAGAATGTCACATGTAACAGTTATCCGAGTTGCTCGAACAAAATAGCAAATGAGAGCTTGTTAAGCTCGCAAACATAATTAGTTATCACTGTTTTTTTTTTTGTTACATTTTTTTTCAGTATAGAGCATTTGCTGACTGCCCTGAACACATAAAATCTTTGTGTCAGGCACATTATATGTGGTAAATATAGCTAAGGAAATGCTCATAAAACACTCTGAGATGAAAGCTACATCCTACATTAAATTAAAAAAAAAAACAAATCAAAAACCCAACAATCCTTTACCAGTCTCCAGTGGCAAGAGTCTCAAACGCTTTCATTGATATATTGTCCACCAGCGGCACAAACCATAACAGCACCGCAGATATTGACTCATTGTGGATTCAGTGGATATTTCCAATCAACGGGAATCGCCAATATATTTGCACTACATACGCGACCAGTGTGTGATATTTAATAGTCAGCAAATACTACCGTTAAATTACATAATCACGAACCGTCACCCCGTCGAATCATGGCTTATTTTAATTTTAATTTTTTTGCATGGGAGATCCCATCAGAAACGGTCCTGTGGCAAACAGGTGCTCACGTAGATATAATTGTGGATTATTCGATAGAGTGTGGTTTATCGATACGAGACTGGGTCACCCGTACAGATATGAGCAGTTTAAGTGAGTGACTGAATAATAATACACTTGTCATTATTCAATAATTTTGATGGGACACTACAATAAAAGCGATACCCATATAAACGAATAGGTTATGTAAAAATGTCATTCACGTAGAGTGAAAAAATAAATAAATAAATTGTATTTACCTCGCATTCAACCAATTGTAATGTTGCGTGGTATGTTAACACGAGTGGCGTTAAAATATTAAATAATTTCTCTAACGGTGGTGATCGACATGATAAATATTCAGCTGCACGATATTTTACAATACGTCCATCAGCAATATATTCCTGTCTGCCATATCGGTCAATTTTGCCGGCATGTAGGGTGGTGAACCTCCTTCGTTGTTGTCGCCTTTGCTGGGTTTCAGCTATCATATAAATTGCAGCTGAAGTTCATTGGGCTCCGTAAATAGTGATTTATTTTTACGCAATGGCAGATACGTATTGTTCAGTGTGGAAAATGTTTCAATACTCTTTCTGTCATTTTATGATATTCTATAAGGCTGACGAAATTTATTCTTTTATGCCCGAGACTTCTAATAGGGCACAAAGGGAAATGCTAAAAAAATAAGGAATCAAAAAATCAATGAAATAAATAACAACAAAAAATTAAAAAAGAAGGAAACTTTTGAAAAAAAAAAGGTTTTTACTACTGATAAACAATAAAAATTTCCTTTTGAAAATTGTTTCACACAGATAAAAAATATGAAAATTATACGTTATACTTACCTTTACTTACCGGTCAGACTAAGGCCTGAGTGTTCTCTGCTGTACGTAAGAGTCGTCTCCATCCGGCTCGGTTTACAGCTGTGTAACGCACTCCAGTCCGCAAATCGTTCTACTTTTCATCGATCTTCCTAGCTCGTTGCGCCTCACGTCTTCTTGTACCGGACGGATTGCTCTCAAGAACCACTTTTATCGGGTTGCTATATGACATCCTGATGACACAATCCGTCTCCCACCGTAGCGTCTCCAGATGTCGTCGCTTTGATCAGTCTAATGAGCGTTCTGGAGAAGCCGTTTTCGTCCATGATTTTTCATAGCTCACTGTGGTCGATATTGTCGTGTGGTGCTTTGGGACCTGGTATTCGCGGTATTTTTGGAGGGGTTTTTGCGTGGTGAAGATCTGACCCGTTGTCGAGCGGCCGACGACGAGGCCAGCTTAATAATTTCCCACTTTGTAGGCGACTATCAGGATTATGATCGCTCGGAACCCAACAAACATTTTTGCTGTACAAGAGTGGAACAAACAACTCTTGAGCAAACTTTTGCTTAAGAAACTGTTATTCAACTAGCTCTGTTACTTGGAAAGTTCTCAAACTCCAAATGGCCACCTTTCTTGTAGATGGAGCAAATGATTCCTTCCTTCCACATCTTCCTTCCACTCCATCGATAACTCGAGATTTCGGCCTCTCAAAACTGGGTTATTAGCCGGTGCATGCAGTGGGCAAACTTGTCTGGGCCTATCTTGATGAGTTAAGCTCCGATACCATCTTTTCCAGCTGCCTTATTGTCCTTTAGCTGCTAGATAGTATCCCTAACGTGGGAGTTGGCTCGTTGATGTTTCCTGCTGTACTGACGTAGTCATTTCTCCTGATGCCTTGGTCCTCCATACATCCGCTCCCCGTACATAGAAGTACTGCTTCCACCTTTCAATCACCTAGCGACCGTTCGTCAAGAGCCTCTCGTATTTATCCTTGCATACATCCATCGGCTCGCGGCACGAAGCCTTTGCGTGACGTGTTGAGCTTCAGAGTGTTTCTTGAGAACGCACAACATTTCCACGCATTCCACCTATTCCAGACGGTATTTTTTTAAGACTGTAGTCTCCGCTTTTGTTCGTATCGTTCAACAATTAATCGGGTTCCATTCTGCAGCATTATCGTCCACTCTGCATTCTTCTCCTCCAAAATCACTGTGCAGTCCTCGTCGAACCATTCGGTCCGTTGATAGCGTTACACGTTTACGACCGATCACGCGCATTCGCATGTCGTTCATCACCGATAAAAGCTATTCCCAGCTGGCGTGTGTTGCAGTAACAGATGGTACCTCTAAACGTTCGCATAATGGACCTGTCCAACACAACTCCTGCAGCGCTACGTTGCCGAATCCGTGGTCCTTCAGTAGATCGGCGAATATGCGGGTGCTCCCAATGAAGTTGAAAAATCAGCAGTTACACGTACCGAATATCAAATCACAAGTTCTTTTTGTTTACTGGATTCGTTGCCTTTGATATCGATTCGTATTATTATGTTGCTGATTTTTCGTTACAATGGTTTTTTACGGCTGGTCACCAACCCCCTCGTTTCAGGAGGACCATCGCGTACAGTAGATCAGCCGCCCCTAGCTCCTCCTGGAGAACAGACGCTATAGTTTGCTGAAGCAAACACCCCTCCCCCCACTTCCCTATCAGCCTACAATCAAAGTTCCAAGATGGTTACCCGATCTTCCCTAAGATTGCTTACAGCCCGACCGGTGCCACGCGGAGGTAGGGATAGGGGTGGCTGCGCAGATACTACTAATCCCAATAGGATCTGCATTGAATGAATAACCCAGCCTTTACCGCGCCAATTAGCCAATTATTTTATGTATGATACCTCTTATGCATGGCTCCCACAACCCCCTGTCGTTGAACCTGGAGATAACCACAGCACACGCCCAAAGAACATTTTGATGACCAATAAGTCTTGTTTTGAGAACCGTCATAAAACCTTATGCTTTTTATTTTGGTTTTATAATGGTTCTTAGAACCTCTTGTAGTCTATTTGACTAAAAACTGTTTCTTGGGCAGAACCCCAAACCGACCACATTTTGATTGATTTACAACACTTCTCAGACATTATCGACATCAGAAGCTGTCGTAACGCCAACATCCACTCCGCCCACTGCAGGGTACGCTACTTAGTGCTGGTCAAACTGCTACCAAAATTTTCCGTCATCAACAAAGTACGGTACCGGGGGCTCCAGTTAGCCTAGTGGCTAAGGCTATGGATCGCCAATCCGGAGACGGCGGGTTCGATTCCTGTTCCGGTCGTGAAAATTTTCTCGACTCCCTGGGCATACTGTATCAGTGTACTTGCCTCACAATATACAAATTCATGCAATGGCAGGCAAAGAAATCCCTTAAATTAATATTAGTGGAAGTGCTCAAAGAATACTTTGTTGAAGCGAGGCAGGCCAAGTCCCAGTGGGGGCGTAAAGAAGAAGAAGAAGGTACCGGGAAGTACCGCGGTACAACCTAAAGTAACTAGCTGGCACAGATGCTAAAATAAAACATGTGATGTCCCCAGTAACAGAACTAGCTTAACAACAGTTTCTTAAGCTAAACAACAGTTTCGTAAGATAAAGATATTGCTGTGTGCATTCGAAATGCAAATATCAAATGCGGGAACACCAAATGCGGTATGATTTTCTAACAAGTAACCCGATGTCAGTGGGAGCTTTTGAATCCTAAGTTGGCGGTGGTTTTGACTATGGTTGCTATGTTGCCTTTGGTAACATTGTGTTACCACGTTTGGAGCGCATTTGGCCACCGTTTGCATCTTGAACGCACACAGCAATAGATTAAGAGTGGTTTGTTCCACTCTTGTACAGCAAAAATGTTTATTGGGATCTATGGGAGCGTCCATGAATTAGGTCACGCAAAAATAGACTAATTTCAAACCCACTCTCCCTCCCCCTATGTCACACTTTTTGTATTAGACCTCTAAAATTTTTGTATGGGTCGTCACACTTTGCTGATAACCCCCTCCTCCTCCCCCCTCAAAACGAGACATAATGCATGGATATTCTCTGTTAGTTCCTGTGCTATATAAATAAACAAAAATCAGTGGAAAGATAAAAACCAGGATCTGAAACAAGTCACTCAGAGACCAGTTGTAAAAGTCATTTTCCCATTTCAAATTCAGACATCACTGCGTTTCCCTCTCAACGAGTCTGGATATTTTAGCGGAGTTTTGATTGAAAGCTATTTCCCAGAGATTTCCAGTACACAAGCCACAGATCCGCATTGAGGGCAGTCGTATTCACATTGAGTTGCAATTTCTAAGAGTACGCCACTGGTCCAGACAATTGCATGTGATAGGAAAAGTTTATCGGAGCAGTACATCTCACCGAAATCGACAGAAAAGCTCTGGAAAGTTTAGTATGAAAGTAATCAGCGTTCCTCACATAGTGCAAACGAAACAAGCACATGTGGCACAGACAAACGGAGGAAACTCACTGCGCTTTTGATTTAATGTTGACCAATAATCAAATCTGTACTTTTAATTTCCCAAGCAACACACATGTTATATAAAAGTTACGACAGCGCAAGTTTTGGTTGTATAGAAGATTAATTTACGTTATTTCAACACAATGTTATAATTACGTAAAATTAACTTCTATACAACCAAAACTTGCGCTGTCGTTACTCTATTATAACATGTGTGTTGCTTGGGTTGAGACTGGCTTTCGGAAAAGCAATGAGATTCTTTCCATTTTGAACAGTAAACGAGTGATACATGTTCCTTTCCTTCCTTCCAACTTCCATAGCACAGTGTATATAACTCCTACAAGTTATGCAACCAAAACGAACTGTGCCGCTTGTCCTCTACCAAAAATGTATCACCTTTCGAATATCCCCAATACATGGATCGCATCACTGACCCAACGCTGACTCCCAGATCTCCCTTCCTTTCCGTCCAACAAACATTTACCCCAGTCCGTGCTGGTTGTGGGGATGCAGAGATGCTCTCGGTCTTTAGTAGCAACAACCAGCACACTCTTACATTCGTGACGGGCTTGGTGGTCTAGTAACTACCGCTTCTGATTCGTATGCAGAAAGTCATGGGTTCAATCCCTGGCCCGTCCCTATCATCCTAATTTGTATCTTTCTATCCACTTTGTCTCTCTCTCTCTCTCTCTCTCTTTTCTACATATACAACTAATGTATGTTCACATGTGCACAGCCATCGCTAGAACCAGAAACGAATTGCAAAAACTCGTTTCCCTTCCTTCCAATTTTCACAGCACAGTGTATATAACTCCTTTATTCTATTCAAGTTATTTATCTATTTATTAATTAATTAATTTATTTATTAATTTATTTATTAATAATTTATAATTTTGATGGGACACTACAATAAAAGCGATACCCATATAAACGAATAGGTTATGTAAAAATGTCATTCACGTAGAGTGAAAAAATAAATAAATAAATTGTATTTACCTCGCATTCAACCAATTGTAATGTTGCGTGGTATGTTAACACGAGTGGCGTTAAAATATTAAATAATTTCTCTAACGGTGGTGATCGACATGATAAATATTCAGCTGCACGATATTTTACAATACGTCCATCAGCAATATATTCCTGTCTGCCATATCGGTCAATTTTGCCGGCATGTAGGGTGGTGAACCTCCTTCGTTGTTGTCGCCTTTGCTGGGTTTCAGCTATCATATAAATTGCAGCTGAAGTTCATTGGGCTCCGTAAATAGTGATTTATTTTTACGCAATGGCAGATACGTATTGTTCAGTGTGGAAAATGTTTCAATACTCTTTCTGTCATTTTATGATATTCTATAAGGCTGACGAAATTTATTCTTTTATGCCCGAGACTTCTAATAGGGCACAAAGGGAAATGCTAAAAAAATAAGGAATCAAAAAATCAATGAAATAAATAACAACAAAAAATTAAAAAAGAAGGAAACTTTTGAAAAAAAAAAGGTTTTTACTACTGATAAACAATAAAAATTTCCTTTTGAAAATTGTTTCACACAGATAAAAAATATGAAAATTATACGTTATACTTACCTTTACTTACCGGTCAGACTAAGGCCTGAGTGTTCTCTGCTGTACGTAAGAGTCGTCTCCATCCGGCTCGGTTTACAGCTGTGTAACGCACTCCAGTCCGCAAATCGTTCTACTTTTCATCGATCTTCCTAGCTCGTTGCGCCTCACGTCTTCTTGTACCGGACGGATTGCTCTCAAGAACCACTTTTATCGGGTTGCTATATGACATCCTGATGACACAATCCGTCTCCCACCGTAGCGTCTCCAGATGTCGTCGCTTTGATCAGTCTAATGAGCGTTCTGGAGAAGCCGTTTTCGTCCATGATTTTTCATAGCTCACTGTGGTCGATATTGTCGTGTGGTGCTTTGGGACCTGGTATTCGCGGTATTTTTGGAGGGGTTTTTGCGTGGTGAAGATCTGACCCGTTGTCGAGCGGCCGACGACGAGGCCAGCTTAATAATTTCCCACTTTGTAGGCGACTATCAGGATTATGATCGCTCGGAACCCAACAAACATTTTTGCTGTACAAGAGTGGAACAAACAACTCTTGAGCAAACTTTTGCTTAAGAAACTGTTATTCAACTAGCTCTGTTACTTGGAAAGTTCTCAAACTCCAAATGGCCACCTTTCTTGTAGATGGAGCAAATGATTCCTTCCTTCCACATCTTCCTTCCACTCCATCGATAACTCGAGATTTCGGCCTCTCAAAACTGGGTTATTAGCCGGTGCATGCAGTGGGCAAACTTGTCTGGGCCTATCTTGATGAGTTAAGCTCCGATACCATCTTTTCCAGCTGCCTTATTGTCCTTTAGCTGCTAGATAGTATCCCTAACGTGGGAGTTGGCTCGTTGATGTTTCCTGCTGTACTGACGTAGTCATTTCTCCTGATGCCTTGGTCCTCCATACATCCGCTCCCCGTACATAGAAGTACTGCTTCCACCTTTCAATCACCTAGCGACCGTTCGTCAAGAGCCTCTCGTATTTATCCTTGCATACATCCATCGGCTCGCGGCACGAAGCCTTTGCGTGACGTGTTGAGCTTCAGAGTGTTTCTTGAGAACGCACAACATTTCCACGCATTCCACCTATTCCAGACGGTATTTTTTTAAGACTGTAGTCTCCGCTTTTGTTCGTATCGTTCAACAATTAATCGGGTTCCATTCTGCAGCATTATCGTCCACTCTGCATTCTTCTCCTCCAAAATCACTGTGCAGTCCTCGTCGAACCATTCGGTCCGTTGATAGCGTTACACGTTTACGACCGATCACGCGCATTCGCATGTCGTTCATCACCGATAAAAGCTATTCCCAGCTGGCGTGTGTTGCAGTAACAGATGGTACCTCTAAACGTTCGCATAATGGACCTGTCCAACACAACTCCTGCAGCGCTACGTTGCCGAATCCGTGGTCCTTCAGTAGATCGGCGAATATGCGGGTGCTCCCAATGAAGTTGAAAAATCAGCAGTTACACGTACCGAATATCAAATCACAAGTTCTTTTTGTTTACTGGATTCGTTGCCTTTGATATCGATTCGTATTATTATGTTGCTGATTTTTCGTTACAATGGTTTTTTACGGCTGGTCACCAACCCCCTCGTTTCAGGAGGACCATCGCGTACAGTAGATCAGCCGCCCCTAGCTCCTCCTGGAGAACAGACGCTATAGTTTGCTGAAGCAAACACCCCTCCCCCCACTTCCCTATCAGCCTACAATCAAAGTTCCAAGATGGTTACCCGATCTTCCCTAAGATTGCTTACAGCCCGACCGGTGCCACGCGGAAATAGGGATAGGGGTGGCTGCGCAGATACTACTAATCCCAATAGGATCTGCATTGAATGAATAACCCAGCCTTTACCGCGCCAATTAGCCAATTATTTTATGTATGATACCTCTTATGCATGGCTCCCACAACCCCCTGTCGTTGAACCTGGAGATAACCACAGCACACGCCCAAAGAACATTTTGATGACCAATAAGTCTTGTTTTGAGAACCGTCATAAAACCTTATGCTTTTTATTTTGGTTTTATAATGGTTCTTAGAACCTCTTGTAGTCTATTTGACTAAAAACTGTTTCTTGGGCAGAACCCCAAACCGACCACATTTTGATTGATTTACAACACTTCTCAGACATTATCGACATCAGAAGCTGTCGTAACGCCAACATCCACTCCGCCCACTGCAGGGTACGCTACTTAGTGCTGGTCAAACTGCTACCAAAATTTTCCGTCATCAACAAAGTACGGTACCGGGGGCTCCAGTTAGCCTAGTGGCTAAGGCTATGGATCGCCAATCCGGAGACGGCGGGTTCGATTCCTGTTCCGGTCGTGAAAATTTTCTCGACTCCCTGGGCATACTGTATCAGTGTACTTGCCTCACAATATACAAATTCATGCAATGGCAGGCAAAGAAATCCCTTAAATTAATATTAGTGGAAGTGCTCAAAGAATACTTTGTTGAAGCGAGGCAGGCCAAGTCCCAGTGGGGGCGTAAAGAAGAAGAAGAAGGTACCGGGAAGTACCGCGGTACAACCTAAAGTAACTAGCTGGCACAGATGCTAAAATAAAACATGTGATGTCCCCAGTAACAGAACTAGCTTAACAACAGTTTCTTAAGCTAAACAACAGTTTCGTAAGATAAAGATATTGCTGTGTGCATTCGAAATGCAAATATCAAATGCGGGAACACCAAATGCGGTATGATTTTCTAACAAGTAACCCGATGTCAGTGGGAGCTTTTGAATCCTAAGTTGGCGGTGGTTTTGACTATGGTTGCTATGTTGCCTTTGGTAACATTGTGTTACCACGTTTGGAGCGCATTTGGCCACCGTTTGCATCTTGAACGCACACAGCAATAGATTAAGAGTGGTTTGTTCCACTCTTGTACAGCAAAAATGTTTATTGGGATCTATGGGAGCGTCCATGAATTAGGTCACGCAAAAATAGACTAATTTCAAACCCACTCTCCCTCCCCCTATGTCACACTTTTTGTATTAGACCTCTAAAATTTTTGTATGGGTCGTCACACTTTGCTGATAACCCCCTCCTCCTCCCCCCTCAAAACGAGACATAATGCATGGATATTCTCTGTTAGTTCCTGTGCTATATAAATAAACAAAAATCAGTGGAAAGATAAAAACCAGGATCTGAAACAAGTCACTCAGAGACCAGTTGTAAAAGTCATTTTCCCATTTCAAATTCAGACATCACTGCGTTTCCCTCTCAACGAGTCTGGATATTTTAGCGGAGTTTTGATTGAAAGCTATTTCCCAGAGATTTCCAGTACACAAGCCACAGATCCGCATTGAGGGCAGTCGTATTCACATTGAGTTGCAATTTCTAAGAGTACGCCACTGGTCCAGACAATTGCATGTGATAGGAAAAGTTTATCGGAGCAGTACATCTCACCGAAATCGACAGAAAAGCTCTGGAAAGTTTAGTATGAAAGTAATCAGCGTTCCTCACATAGTGCAAACGAAACAAGCACATGTGGCACAGACAAACGGAGGAAACTCACTGCGCTTTTGATTTAATGTTGACCAATAATCAAATCTGTACTTTTAATTTCCCAAGCAACACACATGTTATATAAAAGTTACGACAGCGCAAGTTTTGGTTGTATAGAAGATTAATTTACGTTATTTCAACACAATGTTATAATTACGTAAAATTAACTTCTATACAACCAAAACTTGCGCTGTCGTTACTCTATTATAACATGTGTGTTGCTTGGGTTGAGACTGGCTTTCGGAAAAGCAATGAGATTCTTTCCATTTTGAACAGTAAACGAGTGATACATGTTCCTTTCCTTCCTTCCAACTTCCATAGCACAGTGTATATAACTCCTACAAGTTATGCAACCAAAACGAACTGTGCCGCTTGTCCTCTACCAAAAATGTATCACCTTTCGAATATCCCCAATACATGGATCGCATCACTGACCCAACGCTGACTCCCAGATCTCCCTTCCTTTCCGTCCAACAAACATTTACCCCAGTCCGTGCTGGTTGTGGGGATGCAGAGATGCTCTCGGTCTTTAGTAGCAACAACCAGCACACTCTTACATTCGTGACGGGCTTGGTGGTCTAGTAACTACCGCTTCTGATTCGTATGCAGAAAGTCATGGGTTCAATCCCTGGCCCGTCCCTATCATCCTAATTTGTATCTTTCTATCCACTTTCTCTCTCTCTCTCTCTCTCTCTCTCTCTCTTTTCTACATATACAACTAATGTATGTTCACATGTGCACAGCCATCGCTAGAACCAGAAACGAATTGCAAAAACTCGTTTCCCTTCCTTCCAATTTTCACAGCACAGTGTATATAACTCCTTTATTCTATTCAAGTTATTTATCTATTTATTAATTAATTAATTTATTTATTAATTTATTTATTAACACATCTGACGCTACATTGGTCTTAATGAATATAGAAACTACTACAAATATAACTAGCAGTGAGATGAATGCCCTCAGGGGTAAAATCTCAAAAAAAAAAAATATATATATAACTAGCAGGTCAGATCGGGTTGCACGTGGGCATCAGTTCTTGATGTCTGCAAAGCAGTTGGGCGCGGGCGGGGTTGACCCTGCCCGCCTTCCGAGGATAAAGGGAGTGGCGAGGACCACTCGGGAAACTGGCTAAGCGCCAGCAGCTAACCTTGAGGGTGCCATGTGCACTAGCTCCTCTCTGAAGCAATACCTTCTTGGTGGTTCCGGAGAGACGTAGGGTTTGGCGACCATAGGAATGTGTTTTAGTGGGTTGAGGAGAGAGTAGTCCTGGCTTTTACTAGTGTTGTAGAAGACGGCCTTAACCCCATACTACCCTAACCTTCCTGTTAGGGTGTCTGTTGAGCAGATTCATCCCCCTATATGGTTTAGAAGGAAAAAAAACACCACCATATACACAACACAATTTAAAATTAACAATTAACAATTGTATCATTTTAACGTCGGGATGGTTACATAAGGCTGAATTTCAAAAGGCTGAATGCACAAAAGGCTGAACACGAAAGGCTGAAAGTAACATAAGGCTGAATTTCAAAAGGCTGAATGCACAAAAGGCTGAAATTGCAAAAATGCAGGAAATGAGTTATAGTACTTCTTCTTCTTGTTTTTCTGGCGTAACGTCCCATCTGAGACAAAGCCTGCTTTCAGCTTCTATACGCATTTCAACAGTTATTAATTGAGAGCCTTCTCTGCCAATGATCACTTTGCATTTGTATATCGTGTGACAGGCAGGACGATACTTTATGGCCGCGGTTGTCAAGGAATTTTACATTACAAAAAAATTATGGCCCGAGGGAGAATCGAACCCGTCACCCTCAGCATGACTACCCGTTCGCTAACCAGATCGGCTACATATATGAGCCCTAGACATAGAATGTGCTTAGTGAAGAGGCTAATTTTGCATACCAACTAACACAAAAAATGACTGATGGTATTTCAATCGGAGATTTTTCCTTCTTTGAGCATGAGCTATTCTTTCGAGTCATGCTGTTATGGTGATTGGTTGCCATTACAGCTGCCAACAATGTGATCAGAGATTTTTCCTTCTTTCAAATATATGCTATTCTTTGGAGAAATACTGTCATAGTTATGTAGGCGATCAATAATGCATACTTTAGCGCGGAAAAACAGTCATAACGCTTTCCGATTTCGAACGAAGTAACGGAAGCATGTTCGTCCAATGAAACATCAACCAATGAGCGGTAGTGTGCGTCAAATGTCAAACTCAAGCAAAACCAATGCAAGTGTCAGGGCTGAGTGGTCGGCCAGCTAGCAAATTTTCATAAAGATCATTATATCAGTGTACGATATGAATAGTTAGAGGGCTATGTCTGTTTGTCTGTGATGTTAGTGTTGCCTTTAGGCTCGCATGACTGCCTTTAGGCTCGTCGTTTGCAAACTAGTCGAATCATTATTTCAGCCTTATGTTATTTCAGCCTTTTGACATTTTCAGCCTTTTGTGATTCAGCCTTTCGTAATTCAGCCTTTTGTTATTTCAGCCTTTCGTGTTTCAGCCTTTTGTACGTAACCCTTAACGTCTCTGCGACAACAGAAATTTAAAACTACTTGAAGATAAATAAAAATCAAAGAGATCAAACACTGCATTAAAAGAGGAACACATATATCGAATTGGGTCATGCTCACCGTATTGTACATTTCGTGTATCAAGCTGGAGAAATTCACGCTGTCGAAGTATTCTCTCAAGAGCGTACAGATTAATTTGTTCAAGAATCGCTGGAGAATCTATTTCGCCTTTCAATATCTTCGCAACAAAAACAGCTTGGGCATTGAAGCGCCCCCGTTCTAATGTTTTATACCAAGAAGGCGACAACGGTCTCCATAAGGAGGGAGATTCGAAGGATCGCGCCACGGAAGATTCCGGAGTGCATGTTTCACGAATTTCTTTTGAACTGCCTCAATACGTGCTATCCAATTAGCGTGATACGGGCACCATACGACAAGACTTAACTCCAAAATAGAGCGAACAAGTGAACAAAATAGTGAACGTAAGCATGTTGGGTCATGGAAATTACTGGAAATTTTGAGCGTAAACCCAAGCTGTTTGTTGACTTTAATGATAATTTCGGTATAATGGGCTTTGAACATGAGTGCATTGTCTAAAGTAACGCCTAGATCTCGAACTTGTTCAACTCGTTGCAGCAGTACTCCATCCAGTTGGTATTTGAATATCACAGGTCTGAGCTTCCGATGCAAGGAAATGACGAAACATTTCTCTACGCTTAATGTTAGAAAGTTCCGAGAGCACCATGCTTGAAAATCGCTAATTTGATATTGGAGTTGCAAACACTTGACAAACGATTTGATCACCATGAAGATTTTAACGTGGCAGAAGTTCAGCAATTTCGTTGATAAAAATAACAAAGAGCAAAGGACCGAGATTGCTCCCCTGAGGAACTCCAGAAGTATTGCTGAATATCTCCGATTTTTCTGACCCAATTTTTACACACACCCTCCTTTCCGTAAGGTAAGAACTGAACAAGCAGACCGACGGAGTCGACATTCCAATTATTTCGAGCCTTTTAAGTAGGATGCCATGGTCAACCCGATCAAACGCAGCCTTCAGATCGGTGTAAACAGCATCTATTTGATATCCGGAGTCCATGCTTTTAAGGCAACTTGAAACAAAGTTCACCAAGTTAGTAGAGACTGAACGTTTAGGAAAAAGCCGTGTTGGTCCGTCGAAATGTAGTTTCGACAGGAGAAGAAAAGCGCATCGTTAATGATTATTTCAAAAACTTTCGAAGTGGAACATAACGAGGTTCTCAATGTTAGACTTATCTCCTTTTTTGTGAACAGGGAACAACTCTGACAGCTTCCAAGCAATTACGTAGCTGTAAAGATGCATTGAACAGTAGAACAAGCGGCCTAATGAAAGCATTGGAACATTTTTTCAATACGCATGATGGTATCTGATCCGGCCCGACGGAATAGGAGAGTTTTGTTTTATCAATGGCGGAATTGACTTGACCATCGGAGATTCTAAACAGATTAAAGTCGATAAGGGCCTGTCCATAAACTACGTAGACTCTTAGGGGGGGACGGGGGGGTCTGGCCAAAGTCTACGCTCCATACAAATTTCGAAATTTTTGTATGAACAAAAGTCTACGGAGGGGGAGGGGGGGTCTGAGATGACCCAAAATGAGTCTACGTAGTTTATGGACAGCGCCTAACATCCCCAGGCGTGTCGCTGAGTGCTTCATTGATTTCTTGTTCAGAAGCTGAGAAGTTGTTGAAAGCGTTCTTGAAATGATCGGCAAACATGTTACACTTCTGCAACATTGTAGAAGCCGTTACGTTTTTCAAGTGCATTTCAACAGGTAGCCCATTTTCCTGCCTCTTGGTGTTGACAAAAGACCAAAACTGCTTCGGGTTGCGTCGAAGGTTGTCCTGCATACGGAGTACATATCGTTTGTACAGAAAACGATTGTATAATAGATAGCAGTTACTAGCAGAGTTAAATAATTGCTTCTGGAAAGTACATCTCGATCTGGTATAGTCGCGGAGAGCTTTCGCTCTCAGTCTCTTCAGTTTGCGCAATCGATAATTAGACCAAATTGGTTTTGGAGCTGGACGACGAGGCGGTACGCAATCAGCTGTAGCTCGGTTCACATGTTCGGTGTAGTAGTTCACTAGACCATCCAACAAACACGAGCAGGCTTCACTAACAGTTGAGTTTAAAGTATCAATAGTAGGCAAGTCACCCACAGGAGTAGACCACACGAGACCAGATTGATTGTAGTCTCCAAATTGAAGAAAAACGTCCGGAGGCATTATAGAGGAAGCAACCACGCCAAGAGAGCGCACGTGCTCTTCCAAATCCAGAATGTTCGACTTCCGATCAGGTGGAAGATACAGTACACCAACTATAACGTTTTTACCTGGAGCTTTGATTCTAACCCACAGATGCTCTACCGCATTGCTTATGGGTGACGGATCGATTCTGCAGGATAACCGTGTGGATACAACAATTAGGACGCCTCCTCCGCGAGATTTTGAACTATTAAGCCGGTTGCGATCATTTCGGAAGACTGTAAAGGCGTTACCGAAGAGTTGAGGTGAGTAAATCCGATCGTCTGACCACGTTTCTGTCAGAACGATTACGTCATACGAAGAGTCAGAGACGGCCAGCAGAAAATTGTCGATCTTAGTACGAAGCCCTCTAACGTTCTGGTAGTATACCAATAAATTATTATCATCGGCTGATTTTGCCACCTCAGGTAGTGTGGAGGGAACGTTGTCTTGCTGCAAAGGCTGGGCGGGCTGGTCTGCAATGACGGACACCGGGGCTTCCGGAATGGCATGCAAAATGCGTCCTGGGAGAAGATCGACCTCGTTGCAAGATAGATGAACTGGTTGCACACACGATGTTGCTTGATCAAGCGTGTTGATTACATCCCACGGGCTTCTGGGAGAGACATCGTCAGAGCAGGACAAATTCTAATTTAAGCTGTACTTGCTTGAGATTACAGGGAGGAAGACCACTTCACCTGATCCCAACACAGGACTGGGACGGCTGATGAGCGCTGGCTGGAAGGTCAGGACTGTGTGGGTAGGCTCAGGGGCTTCCATAGCGCTGAGTGTAGTGCGTCCCGGGTGGAAGAAACCAGTGGTAGAACCAAGTTGAATATGATAATTTGCTGAAGTAGTCTGTACACGGAAGGAAGTCCTATCCCAGGAGCTGCTGGATGGAGTATCGTCAGAGCGGCAAAAATTCTTATTCTCTTTGTACTTGCCTGGGAGTACACATTTGGAAAACCTCTTCACCAGATCCCAACACAGGACCGGAACGTCTGATGAGCGCTGGCTAGATGGTCAGAACTGTGTGGGTAGGTTCCAAGGCTTCCCTAGTGCTAAGTCTGGTGCATCCCGGATGAAGATTGCCAGTGGTCAATACTCGCCGAATACACTGGTTAGTCGAAGTAGTTTGATCACGAGCGTTGTGATTGTTGCACGAGCTGTTGAGCGGGATAACATCAGAGCAGGACAAACTCGTGTTCAAACTATACTTGCCTGATAGTACAGCTTGGAAGACCCCTTCACCTGATCCCAACACAGGACCGGGACGGCTTATGAGCGCTGGCTGGAGGGTCTGGACTGTGTGGGTAGGTTCCAGGGCTTCCGTAGAGCTAAGTGCGGTGCGTCCCGGCTACAGCTGATCCGTTTTTTGGTTGGGTTCAAACAATCGCACAGAAATTCCAGTGGGCCAATAAAAAGGGTCTCATACTACTTGTGATGCTGATTCACCCACAGTGACTTTGAATGAGATAAACGAAAGATCTTCTACGTGTTTTCCTCGAGGGACTAGTTTAATCACTTTAACAAGCGACGAATGAAGATGGGAAATGCCCATGACATTATTTTCCACATCATCTTCACCTTGATCGGAATCGAATGGGGTGACGTAGAAAGACTTGGTGTCGTTATGCAACCAAAATGAACTGTGCCGCTTGACCTTCATACTATAAACCACATAATTTTTCACCTTACGAACACTATAAATCCATGGATCGCATCACCGATCTAACGGTGACATCCAGATCTCCCATCCTTTCCGTCTAACAAATACCCCAGTCTGAGCTGGTTGTGGGGATGCAGAGGTGCTCTCGGTCTCTAGTAGCAACAACCAGCACCAGCACCAGGACGTGGCCGGCGCCGTTATTGATAAAAAGTGGAGTGTTCCACCCAAGCCCGTGCACAAGGGGGGGGGGGGGTTTTGGGGGTTAAACCCCTCCCATTACCGACGCTTCTTACACTAGGCGCCCCTCCGCCTTTTGCCGAAATTGGCAAAAACCCCTCCCTTGGCGCCACTTCTGTGCACGGGCCTGGTTCCACCCCTTATTCATTTGGATCTCAGTGCAATTGGTACCAGCTCAGATCAATCACGGAGGGGCAGCCATTGACATGTATAGTCAGATTTGATCGTTTTTGATCGTTGATAGTTTTTGATCGATTAGTTTTATGAATCTCACTGAAATCATTATAACAAAGCAATAATATAGTTTTTTCTCTGCTTCGATATAACGTACAAAAAGAAAATTTATTTGTACGTTATATCGAATTGGTTTACATATTTTTCTTTCTTTATTTGTAGCTGAACTGCATCTGTTAATCTGTGAAGTGTCTGCGAGCCGAAGAACGAAGTAGATATGTGCCACTGGTTCATTCCTGGTGAAAGACGCGAAAAGCAAAGCGGAAACGCTTCGTACCCTCTGGGCACAGATAAGCAACGAATTGAAGATTTTTTCCACAGCAATATCATTGACAGTTTCGGCAAATCGTTTCGTTTTATTTCGTTTTTCCAGCCTTTTTCTCTGCCCTTTCGCACATCTCTCGCACATACTTTTACTTGACTTTCATCCGATTTTCAGCTGAATCACACACAAGACCCGTCGATAGAAAAAAAAGCTAGAAAATCCGACGGATTTCAAGGGAGAAATCTATCTGTCGCACATGTACGCTCGGTCTACCCACTTGCCCAACTCCTCAATGATTCGCTCCCACGCAAATCCGTACTGCTCTCGTCTTCTTACATACAAATGATAAAGTCGGAGCAAACTGGAGACGAATGGCTGCGAAAAGCTGTATGTTTCGTTTTATCCTCGTCTGTCAAGAGGAGATTTTCCAGATTATTGCATTTTATTGGAAACTAGCATCCAGGAGGAAGCTTCCCCCACATGACGATGGTTGTGCTCTAAATTTCGCTCGAAATCTGCTTTCACAATAGCTGTAGAACAGATCAGCCTTAGAAATTAAGCTTTTCGGAAATCTCTGCATGGAAACGATGGATACGGTAATTACCATTCATGCCAAACCTACATATCCGGGTGTTATCTTTCTTATACGTCAATCTAGAAGAGTTACTTAATCGTTTATGAATAAACTTATTGACGTTTAATTTGCCGCCATATTACTCGATTTTTAGCTGCAGCTCTCCAACGTCGGTCACGCCCAACGCTCGCCAGATCACGTTCCACCTGGTCCGCATGTCGTGCTCTCTGCGCTCTACGCCTGTTTGTGCCAACCGGATGGTCAGCAAACACCAACTTTGCAGGGTTGTTGTCCGGAAGGTCCTCCTCGAGCATCGTCCATGTCTCGTGTCCGTAGAGAACCACCGGTCTTATTAGCGTATTTGTCTTGGTACATTTGGTGCGGGGGTGATTCTTTTTTTACTGCAGTTTCTTCTGGAGCCCGTAGTAGGTACGACTTCCACTGATGATGCGCCTTCGTATTTCATGGCTCACGTTATTATCAGCCGTTAGCAAGGAACCGAAGAAGACGAATTCTTCTACCACCTCGAAAGTATTCTCGTCTATTGTGCCATTGCTGCCAAGGCTTGTCCTGTCTCGCTCAGTCTCACCTAGCATGTACTTTGTCTTAGCCGCATCCAGCATCAGTCCGATCTTTGCGGCTTCACGTTTCAGACGGGTGTACAGCTCTGCCACCGCACACTGTTGCGGATGGCCCAAAAACGTGATCGAAATTGTTTTGACCATGAAAACATGATTTTTGATCTTTGGTGTCTTCGGCAAAGTTTTTCTATAAAATAAGCCCTAATTTATGGAAACATCAGTTTTGTGATCAATCCCCCTAAAAGTGAGAAACGATTTCTATCTTTTTTATTTGTAAACTAGAAGAATATGTTTGTTCAGAGAAGTTGTAGACAATTTTACTAAAAATATCTTTGCCGAACATACAAAATTTCTATCTTTTGATTTGTATGTACATTTGAGGCGTTTTTTATGAAGCACCCCTAAAAATCAGTTTTTTGCTAAAAACTTTTTCTATGCATTTTTCACAATTTCCAAATGTTCTAGCAAATGTTTTGGCTTATTAAAACGCGTAACTTTCTCGGAAAAAGTATATATCTATCTCTCATATTTATCATGTTATTGGAAATTTTACTTTAAAAAATGCTTATGTTTGACATACCCATTTGTTAATTTTCGCACGTTTTCGCAGACCAGGATTTCCACATTTGAAAATATGGAACGAGTTTTATCTATTGCAAATATAGCCACTTTTAGCCTGATTTCACCTGTATGTTGAAATTCACATACTAGAAATGACTTTTATTATGAAATGTGTCATTGTAAAATGATCAACATATCAAAAAATGTACTCAGTGCTTTTCTTACATGATTTTTTCCACATGAACACGCAAAACCGTTTTTACAGAATCACTTGGAACTGCATCAGATGACTTTCCCATAAAATTTAAGTTTTTTTTTTCAGATAAACAGTGGTTCTCTAAATAATACGATAAGTTTCTTCCACAAAATAAACGATATTGTTAAATGCTCTTGATAATGCTCATAAAATTTTCGTGTTCATGTACACTTTGCAGAAATATTAATTTCCAGAAATTTGAAATAACAGCACCTAATGATTCGATTAAAATTGGTTTTCAATTTGTTTACTTGAAAAATATAACTGATCCCGAGCAGAAAAGAATAACAACTGAATAACATATCAAGGTATTTAATCCTAAATACCACCATACCTTGAGGTGCCCCTCATTAGGTGGTAATAAGAGGCAAAATAACAAAAACGAATACCATAATTTTGTATGAATAATACCTACAAAATAACAAGTCTTGTTATTTCAATAATGAATGCATACCTAAAATTTCAAACACACTCCCAAGTGCTGTATTTGGTATGCAAAAGGTATTGAATAACAAAGTAATAACAATTCTTATTATTAAATTTTACATTTGCTCGATAGCTCAGTTTGGTATTAAACAGGTATTCAATAACAAATAAATAGCAATCCTTATTATCAAATAGTACATTTTCTTGATAGGGGTAATTGTGTATTTTCGGCAGTTTTGTTCTCTCCATCATGGGAGTTTTATTCGAAAGCTGTTGATCTCAGAGTTGATTTCAAATCATTCCCAACCAAGTTACATTATACGACCAAGTTTCAGGAAATTTGGTCGACAAAAACCCCTCATGACGAAAAGAACAAACATTTTCTCCGATCAAAAGACAGTCTTGTAGAAATTTTCTCGACTAAGTTTACCATGATACGAGCAGCACGCTTGTATCACATGTCTGTCTATGGTGCACACTGCCCAAATAACAGATTTGATCAGCACACGGACCATTACAGACATCGTTCATACAATACATAAGGAAAGCTAGATTAACTGGTCATGCAATAAGTTGAAAAATGATTATTTTTTAGCACGAGTCGTACATCATCCGCTTGCCAGGTTGAATAAATATGACGAGTGCTGAAAAATATACTTTAACAACGAGTGCATGTTAGTTAGAAATGTCTGCAAGCAACAGACCCAAAAAATGATTATTTTCAGTACTGATTTAGTCAATAAAAGTAAAAGGATATACGGTTGTTATCGCGAGTTTTCACTCGTGAAATAAGCAACGTAATTGCAAAAATGATACATAAACAACAGAATACAAAACTCACCGATCAAACCTTGACCCATCTGGTTTCGACTTCAGCGACCATGTGTTCGTACCGAATGGAATGATGAGACTCCGGAATCCAGATACCAACCACTGTTCTGCTATGTTCCTGATGATCTGTCTGCTGTAACGTTACAGTAACGTCGACCAGCACTTCTGAACAGATCTGATAGCGACACTATAGTGGGTCTCCAAGTTGTAGTAATGGCGCAACAAAGATGTCTTTGTTTGGCGAACATATGCAAGCTCTCACCGACCGGATGATTGTTGACCACGGATTCCAGTGCTTATTCAAAGTTCTGCTTTATTTCTGATGATCTGTCTGCTGTAACGTTACAGTAACGTCGACCAGCACTTCTGAACAGATCTGCTAAGACACTTAAATGGTTCTTCATGCTGTGATAATGCCACTAGAAAGATGTCTTCGATTTCCAGAGAAATAACGCGGTCCATGGGCTTCTGTTTGTAAAAGGAAAAAGGTTTTTCATAACGTTGAAGAAATTATGGTAATAAATAAATGCAATTTATTTAGAAATCTAGTAAATTTCCTTTATGACCGACCGGGAATCGAACCCTTCACCCTCAGCATGGCCTTGCTGAATGCTCGTGCGCTTACCGCATCACCTACGTATATGGGAAATTATTTTGATTCTATTAATGTAGTCTATTCGTATTTGTTCTTACGGTAAAAACTTAATTTAAATAGAATACAGAAACTGAAGAATACTACCTATCAGAATAATATATCTGATAGACGGGACGGATTACAAAGAAAGTGAGTATATCAATAGAAATAGCACAACTCAGGCTCTCCAAAATCTTTGGCTATTTTGTTAAATCAATATTGTTTATTTGGCATTCGGAAGAGTTACTTATTAGCTAGTATGACACTCTTTGACCAATGCCAAATATTTGACCACTTTTGACAGTTAAATTTTGATCAAGGTGTACCTGGAAAACAAAAATATTTGTCACTCTCGAAAAACGAATAGGGACAAAACAGAGCCAAACAACCTGCTAAGATTTATCTGTCAAAAGTGGTCAAATATTTGGCGTCTGGGCAAAGAGTGTAATAGCGCCCATTATCTTTCGATTTCAAGCTTCCCATCGAACACATTTTTGACGGTAGATTCAAATACCTATTCGATTGCTGGTCGATTGACAACTCGCAGCGTTGGCATAGTTTTTGCTCCTGTTTGACGTTTGCTCATTATCGCCACCTAGTGATGGCCCGGCCAAACACAGTGCATATAGCATTAGGCGATAGCGTTTTCGTGACGATGTTTTTAATTAGATTTGTTGTAAGTGTAACGTTTGCTTCTCTGTGATTACATGTTAGATTTGATGAAGAATTTAAAAAAATCTCACTAATCTTTAGAGTAGTTCCCGGAGATACCCTTGACGTTATTCTATTTAATCTCTAATGGACTAATTCCCGAAGAGGTCCCGGTGGAAATCCTTAAAAGAATCAAATCCCGGCTTGAGTTTATGGAAGGAATTGAATTCATGGAGCGATTCCTGTGAAAAAATTTAGAGGAAACGTTAAATAAATTCCCGAAGGTATTTCCAAGGATGATCCTGAATGAATATTTGAAGAAATTCACAAAGGAATCTATGGATGATTTCTCGAATGAAGTCTAGGAAGAAATTCCTTGAAGGAATTCACGATGGTATCTCTAAAAAGATTTTCGAAGGATGTATTGCCGAAAAATTCTGAAGCAATTTCCGAAGAAATTCATGGAAGAACACCCAAAAAAAATACCTGGAGCAATTTCCGAAGAAATCCTTAGAACAATTCTCAGAAGAATTCTTGTAGGAGTTCTCATATAAATATCTAGATGAATTCCCGAAGATATTCTTAGTGGAAGACCCGAAGCAACTCCTGGAAGAGTGCCTTAAGGAATACATATGTAGGAATTTGCAAAGCATTCCCAGAAAGACTCAAACTTAAGACTAAAAAACTGAAATAAGTTTTGCCTGGGGTACTTCTGTAGCAATAACAGCCCAAATATGTGAATTACTAGATTGTAGATAGAATTAAGACTCGATTACACATGGTCAATCATTTGACTAAACACGATCAGATTTTCATTAAGGGCCTGTCCATAAACTACGTAGATTCTTAGGGGGATAGGGGGGCAAAGTCTACGCTCCATACAAATTTCAAAAACTTTGTTTGAACGAAAATCTATGAGGAGGGAGGGTGGCGGAGTGGGGATTTATTTTACTCGATTGAATTTTCTTTAGTGTCAAACTGATTTTGTTTCTTGAGTTCTTTTCTTGTCAAATATTTTACCCTGTGTACTACTGGCCTTTGTGTCAAACTAATGTTCGCCTTTCAATTCATTCCTTTAAAGAGCTTACAACGCCAATGACCATTTTGCATGTGCATATCGCGTAGCAAGTACACGATACTATGGCATAGAAAGTCAAGGGAATTTCCTCTACGAAAACTCGTTTGGTCGACCGGGGATTCAACTCTTCACCATCAGCATGGTCGTGCTGAATGCCCGTGTGCTTACCACATCGGTTATATGGACCCTAAAACTCCACCCGCAAAAGCCCTCATGAAAAAAGTTAAATTTTATATAATGCATGCTATTAAAGCAATATTCGAGTAGCATTCATCACTTCCGAATCTCCTGTTTCAGTGCTTATCAATCGGCCCTGCCCCTGATCCGCCATACTCAAGCACTGTACGATCCCACTCCCCGAAAACCCGTTCCCGATAGCTTGACTGCCGTCAAAACCCCTTCCGTCAGTCCATAGAAACATCGTCCATTTCGACATTTCTGGCGTTCGATTTGAATATCTCGTATGTTTGCTGTGATTCCTATATGTACAGATTCGACCTATTCAAATCGAACGCCAGATTTCGTTTGGGAACGTCCATTAATTACGTCAAGCAAAAATTGTCCATTTTCAACCCCCCCTTCCCCCTGTTTCAGACTTTTTGTATGCGACCTCTGAGATTTGTATATGTGTTGTCACACTTTGCTGAACCCCCCTCCCCCTAAAAGCGTGACGTAATTTATGGACGTTTCCTTTCCGATAGCCCAACCGTTTCTTTTAGCGTATATTTACCCGATCCTTAAACAAAGTACCGTCCATCCTGAAGCGCTACTCCTTAGTGGACCGATCCATCTCGAGAAGCCCATCCAATTTTGAACGTCGTCAGTAGAAGCGCCGCATTTCACCGGTCTGGAGTTCCGGATTCAATGAGCATGCTTTCTCCCTGTGCCACGGCTCCATGGTTCACTGCAGGACAGTACACACAGTTGTTTTATTGTTTTCCGTCGTCCATCTGAAGCACTTTTTGCCTAGGATAGAAATGAAATTTATTATAAAGTCTTGCAAATCAATCAACACGAAGAAAAACTATTCTGTATAAAACGCCGGCTCACCTGATCACAACAAACGTAATGCTGATCTTCAGCACCCCGGCCTTGTTGTTTTGTTACCGAATAGCACTCGGTTCGACTTTGCTAATCCGGCCGGAATGTTTTCCGGTGAAAAAGAATGCTGGCGACGGACGATCAACAAACCTGAGCCACAACAACGCACAACACTGTTTGTTTTTTTTTTGCGGCCTGCTGACCGACAACAACATTATGCACTGTAAAACAAATAGGCGCAAAATGTGTTATTAAAAATTCAAGAAAAATGTGAATGGGTGAAAAATAATTCCTGAGATTGGATTTTGATTTTTCAATTTGGAATTTAGTGAAGGGTTCATTCGGATATTACGTAACGCAATTTGACTGTTTTTAACTTTTGTATGGGTAATTGATGAATAACAAAATTATAAAAAATAAACCAAATTTGGCATGTTAGATTTTTTAAACAAGATATTATGCTTTTAGTTAAAATCCGAAGTGACCTGGGGTGCGAAAACTGTGTTTTTACCCGCTTTATGTGTCGCAACTCGGTTCGGATGAGTGAGTGCATAATGTGGCTTTCAATTAGCTGATTCATGCGCAATGCCAACAATCGGTTCAAATTTACTTCGCATCTGTAACTTCGCATGTGCCACGAGTCGCGACTTTGATTTGGTGCTGCGACGATAACATTTAATGTTTCTAGAGGTCGTACACAAATTACGTCACGCCCTAAGGGGGAGGGGGGGGGTTTTGCACAACGTGACGACCCTTACAAAAAACATTGAGGTCCCACACAAAAAGTGTGACATAGGTGGGAGGGGGGGGGGTTGAAAAAGGTCGATTTTTGCGTAACATAATTTGTGTATCACCCCCTATGGTGGTTCCCACACCGACGAACCGACGTGACAGCTAGAACAAATAAATTCAAATTTGTTGTCCGCGACGCCATGATGAAAAATAGCCGAACACTATCGCCACCTCTATAACGGCTCGCGATGATTTGATAGCTCGATACCAAACCCCCGTGTGTTCATATAGGAAACGGTTCGCGTCTGCGCTGATTTGACAGAAGCGATCGCTCGCTTCGCTGGTCGACCGTTAAATTAGGGGGGGGGGGGGGGGGCAGTTTTCGATCGCCACTGTCACGTCGGTTCGTCGGTGGTTCCCACTCGAGCTTCGCATATTTTCATAGGTAAATCCACAAATAATAGAGGTAATAAACTATAGAGGAAGAATGTCGCTGGCGTCGCTGCCCAAACATCTCTTGCTGGCGGAGATAGGCCGGGCTATAAGTGTCAAAGCGAAAAAGTATGCAGTTTGACAGATAGATACCCGACATGTTTGCGAGCGAGAACAAAGGGAACAGCAGCGACATTCGTCCTCTATAGTTTATTAACTCTATTCCACAAATACCTTAGCAATACCAAAGTTTGTTCTGATAACTTAAATTGTTATTATGGTGTTATTATAAGAATTCGTATGATAACAACGCAATAACAATTTTAGGTATTAGAGCAAAGGTTGGTATTGACTTGGTATTTGTGAGGTATTACCTTCTGCTCGGGATATTATAAACACATATCATTGATTAAAGTCATCACTAATTACATTACTTCCATTTTGTTGCCTACTCTATTGTGTGGCACGTATCTCTACCGTCCAGCAATACCCTCGTTGAACGTCTGAGATGCCAACGACTGACAATGCAATCGACAGACCAGGCTGTCATCCACAAGCGACGGGTAATGAGGAACAATAGATTAGATGACGAAGGCAAATGTGGTGTACTTTAGCATACACAGTTAAACTATTCCCCAAAATTTAAACTACAAACGTTCAAATTATTACGTAGAATTGTCTTAGTGAGTGAAGAAATTTAGCACCCCAGTGAATGATTTCTAATTTTCTTATTTGAGCTCTTCAGGAATTAGGCACACTGAATTGGAAGTCGAGTTCGTTGGATAAACTAAGCTAGGTATAGATCATATAAGCGGTAAGCAATCTGAAAGGAATTGAAATATTTACTCTAAAAATACTAATTAATGTTGATTGCAGCTTCAATCCGCTACACTGACAATCGCACAACGATATAGATCGTTATACTTAAAGGGGAACTAAACGTAAGTACTTGCTTATGCCGGTTGGAACCTTTGTCAAGTAAACTTATATCTATAGCAAGTGCTTTCATTGTCTTAAGTAGATTACATAAATCATCACACAAACTTATATCTATACTCATGCAACATATACATATTATAAAAACTTACATCTACCTACCACGGTGCTCCATTTACCGTTATTATAAAATAAAATATACCATCAAAACCTGAAACGCCATTCTCTTTTTTTAGCTATCCTGCACCTCTGGCCAAATTTTTGAAATCATCGTTGGGCGAAATTTTGAGTTACGCCCTTTTAAAGGGCCTAACCTCTAAAAAATCGAGTTTTCTATAGAATAACACCACATTTCGTAACCGAATCATGAATTAAAGGCATCAATAACAGAAATTATCATGAACAACATTGAAATTTTGTAGTATGCATCCATATGAATATCGGTGGAGTGCATTTTGTATTAAAAATTGTCATTACGTCAATATACGGTAGAAGTTCTTAGGGCCTATAGAAAGCAAACATTACATTGGTGTAACAAATTCAATTAAAAGTATATTGTATTGTGATTCCATATGTCAATAGATGTTCATATTACTGTCAGTCATAACGATAGTATTCACATGCATATCAGCACCAACATTCCAAAAGGACGTAACTGATCTTTAAAACAATATCTTTTCCCATAGCTGTAGATCGTATCTCATCTTTCCCAGGACACCAACAACCACTATCGGAAAGAATTGCATTTCCTCCGTCCAGTAGTGGTTGTACATTGCAACGGAGAGATAAAGGTTTGGTTTCGGCAAACAGTTTCGCCATTTTGAAATGTTAGCACCGATTTATGAAGAGCGTACACTCTCTATACAGAAAATCTGCATTAAAAACAATAGTCAAAATTTGTCAAAAATATTTAATATGAGCAACTACAAATTAGACAAACAGAAATATGCCTGTGTGTCACATATCTTAAGTTATAAGAATAGAAATTCAAAATATCGAAAGGCCAAAAGACAAAAATTCGGAACAGACAACAAATAATCAAACATAATATTCTGGGTGAAAATTCTTTCTTCTTTTAAAATATGTAGGTAAGACCTTTTGTCCCTACTAATTTAACTTTTCTTCGACCTATTGCCTTTCATTTTTTATTTCATTCCTGGAGTAACATTTGAAAAAGGCCCAACAGGTTTTGTACCTTTATTCAAAATTGCTTCGAGGGCCTAACAGCAGCCCGCCCACGCAAATGAACACCGTTATCCGAAAGATCGATGTTTGTTGTATCAGAAAACTGTCTTTGTTTGTGAGAATAAGTTGATGGGGGCACAGGAGTGACGTGTGAAGTCATTGTTTACCAATGCTTGTATGCCCTTTTCAAATGTTGCTCCAGATTTGTATGATTTTTCAGCTTTAGCATTTCAGAAGGGCGTAGCTGGTTGATGATACGGCTCCTTCTTCTATGGATGTAGATTGCATGTCACCCCTCTAATGTAAACCATCGAAAGAGGAGCATTCTTTTTGTCTAGAAGTGCCACGCCACAGCTTTGAAAAAAAGGTGTTGTTTTGGAAAGCAGTTACGCGCTCTTGAAATGCTGTGGCTGAGAAGACAAAACGTAGAAATGCAAAAAAAATCGAAGACAATATTGCGCGTTTCGCCGTAGACTATCCCACAAAAATGTTCAAAATCGCTAATAGATCGTCGCCAGTACATCATATCGTATATTGCGGAAAATAGCTAATGATTGACCGCGCAGAAGACATCGAAACGATTAAATTTAACCGCACATATCTATTTACATTTTTGCAAAACTTTGCACGATAATTTTTCTTGTAATGTATAGTAGGTCTAAAAAAATAAAATTAGTAGAGACGAAAGGTCTTACCTACATATTCAAAAAAAAAAAGAAAGAATTTTCATGCAGCATTTTATGTGTGATTTTTTGAAGCCTGATTCGACTTTTTATCTTTTGGCCTTTCGATGTTTTGGTTTTCTATACTTTTAACTTAAGCCATTTGGCACACAGACATATTTCTTTTTGTTTAATTTGTGGTTGCCCGTCAAAGATTTTTAAAGATCAGTTACGTCCTTTTGGAATGTTGGTGCTGATATGCATGTGAATACTATCGTTATGACTGACAGTAATATGAACATCTATTGACATATGGAATCACAATACAATATACTTTTAATTGAATTTGTTACACCAATGTAATGTTTGCTTTCTATAGGCCCTAAGAACTTCTACACTCATTGCACAATTATGGGTCACACACAATTATTAGTCACTTTCCACTTTAATAGATAAATACTAATTAATTGCAAGCTTTTGTTAGCTATTATTATTTTTTGCACATAAGTTGATTTCTTTTGTATCACTATACGTATCGCACACGGGCTTATACATCAAAACATACATATTTTCAATATTTTTTTGTTCGGTGCAAAACTAGCTGTCAAAGTAACGCTTCGATTGTGAATATCGGACAGTGCGTGCGCTGCTTTCGTAAGCTCTGTAAAAGCGAGCTTCAGTGATTTTCATGTGCGAAATGGTATCGTCACCAGAACAAAGGTATAATTAACGTTCTAAATGTAGAAATTCATGTGACTGCAACTAATTAAAGCTTATTTCTGGCAAAATTTAAGTGACTCATTATTGTGCCAAGGAACACCAAAAATCACACAATTATGGGTCACTTTTTGTGCAGCATAATATTGACAGTTCTGCGTACATTGGCATTGCATACTTTTAGGCGTTTATTGGTGGTCGTGTTGGAGATTTTGACCCAATTTTGAAAAATTGATTCCAAATCGTGAAAACACGCTTCGTTAAGAGGTTTGAGACCAGTTTTAGATTCTACTATAGTTGATCTATCGAGAATAAGTGATCATTCATTGAAAAAATAGACAAAACATTATTTTTGAGCCGATTTCTCTTAAGTGACCCATAATAGGCAACAAATTGACCCATAATTGTTACACAGCCAATTTTGACCCATTATTGTGGTTTCCATTATTCACCAACATTTTAGTAATTTTCACCGCCTAAAGTGAACTTTACAAGCAGATTTTTATTTAAAACAATAAAAAGGGGTTTCAATGATGAGAATATAGAATAAAAATAATGAAAGTGTTATTTTTGTATGAAAAACGATTCATATTATGAAATGGTTGTTTCTTGAGTGACCCATAATTGTGCAATGAGTGTACCGTATATTGACGTAATGACAAATTTTGATACAAAATGCACTCCACCGATATTCATATGGATGTATACTACCAAATTTCAATGTTGTTCATGATAATTTCTGTTATTGATGCCTTTAATTCATGATTCGGTTACGAAATGTGGTGTTATTCTATAGAAAACTCGATTTTTAGAGGTTAGGCCCTTTAAAAGGGCGTAACTCAAAATTTCGTCCAACGATGATTTTAAAAATTTGGCCAGAGGTGTAGGATAACTAAAAAAAGAGAATGGCGTTTCAGGTTTTGATGGTATATTTTATTTTATAATAACGGTAAATGGAGCACCGTGCCTACGTTCATGCATAATCCTTTCCTAAACTTACATCTAGCATGCAAAACGTAGACAAAAATAGATTGTTATCCATACTACACTAGCTACACAACATTTATAAGAGCTATTGAATCGAATATTTGGATTGTGATGAACTTACAGGAAAATTATAAATCTCCAAATTCCATCGCGAATCGGATCGAGCTTTATAATTGCAGAAGAAATCCCCCTTCCAAAGTATTGCAAATCGCAACACAGTTACTATCTCGTCGTATGTTTAGAGCAAAAGGTTTTTCGCATCCTACGTTTATGATGTTCTAGTTTTTTTTTCGGAAATAGTCCAACATTCCTTATTATGGGATCAGATGTTTCAAGCAGTCGATGTAAGAGATCTGTGTTAGTTTGGATTCTTGAAAACTTACGTGTACTCTCTGTAATTCCTGATGTCTTTGTTTCGTGACTCTTATGCTTCCTCGGACAGAAAAAAAAAAACACATACAGTAACTGGAAGCAATACATTTAAATTGTGACAGTAGTCAATGATATGTGTTAATATTAACAGATAAGTTTTATTTTTATAAGGAAACAAATAAAAAAACAATTTTAATCGAAACATTAGTTACTGTTATTTGAACCTTCTGAAAATTAACATTTTAAAAAGCGTATATGAACCCGAAAAACTTTATGAGCATTTAACAATACCATTTAGTTTGTAGAAGAGACTTATCGTATTACTTAGAGAACCACTGCTTACCAAAAAAAAAAACTTAAATTTTGTGGGAAAGTCATCTGATGCAGTTCCAAATGATTCTGTAAAAACGGTTGTTGCGACCCCTCGGTCGGCGCGTCTCCACACAAGTCAAACGAATAAAGGTCAGCTGTGGTAACGTCAACGTGACATGTAGGTAGCCACCGAGCGATCCGCTTGTCGTTGATGAATTGCAGAAAAAATCAAAACAGAAGCTACATGGAATGTGATGTGCAGTGAATGCTAGCCAAATTATTATAATTCGTTAATCTTATACTGTTATTATTAGCATTAGTAGATCGAAAGTGAACTTATGTACTCGATTGAATAGTGTGCTGGTATGCTTTGAATTCGTGGGCCTCATACCTCAATTTGAACTTAAATCTAGTTTTTTCTCTTAGATAACCTATAATTGAAATAGTACGGTGGTAAATCTAATCACAATTAGTTAATACTAAGTTCTAAAACTACAGAACTACTACGTAAGTTGAACTATATTGAAAATTGAACTCCTAACATACTGAACAAGATCTAATTGGACAGGTGGGCAGATCCCTTTGATGCTCTAGTCGTTGCGTCAGTACTTTAGCGAAAGTGGTCCAGGTAAATCTAATTGGAATGAGCCTAGAGATTTTTTAACTAGTAAGCTAATGAATTACAGAGCTAATTCCCGAATCATAAAAGTGGCCAGAAGGAGAAAAACCAAACCGAAATAAGAAAACTAAACGTGAGTCCCACAACCTTTGTAATTTATGCCTGCCTATTCAATTTTTGCTATGTTACAGGATTTTTTTAATACACCACTGCTATTAAAAACACGGAATTCTTACTTCTGACCGGTTGTCCGCCACAATTTAAAAAAATCGTTTACACGTAACCCTGCATAGCCAGAATGTCTAATCGATCCCATGAACCCGAAGCCACTCCACAAACTCAGGGAATCCAGAGCTCCACGCCTACAGACAAATGCAAGATCTGCCAGAGGGCGGACCAAGGTCGTTTGTGGAAATGCAACATATGTCGTAATTGGAATCACCCCGCCTGCATTGGTATAGAGTCGACTAATGAGAACGATAAATTCGTATGCCCCCAATGCCAGCCGCTAACTGGTGCACTGAAACATACCTTCGTAGCACCTCCTGTAGTAGTGCCTGCAAGCACAACCCCAATTGAATACGTGAATATGTCGTGGTCGCAGATATCTCCAGTCACTACTCTAACGTCGACGACGCCCATGTTCGTGCCGCCTAACACAGTTGTAGACTCACGGACCATAATGCCACGATACTCTATTGCTCCGTCATCCTCGTATCCCTCTCCGTTTCCTCCGACTAATCAGGCCTTCAGAAATACATTCCCGATTCTGTCCAACCTCGCTCAAGCTTTGCCACCGTATCAATTGCCGTCATACCCCGCGGCGATAAACCAACCTTGTTCGAGGTCGCAGTTCATATCACCAGGTGTTATTGCATCCATTGGAGACGCAATGGGAGCACCAACAGTATTGCCTCCGCCAAGCGTTGCAATACAATGCACAAATAACGCTCAACCGGTACACCCATTGACAATAACCCAACCGTACTCGACGACACAGTTTGCCCAACCGGGTACCGCACACCTTGAAGAAGCCATGGTATCCTCTGAACAGCTTTCGTCAAGTCTCCCAAATCAACAACCAGCGATGCACAACCCACCTTCAATATTGCGCGGTGCAATACCATCAGCTGTAATTGTATCTAGTGGGGAACCTATTCCAACAGCCCCGACGATGTTGCCTCCGAGTGATGCGCGGAACAACCAATCCTTAGTTCGAGCGGATGCCAGAAGTCAAGTCTCAAAGGCTACAGGTTCCAGATTATCTACGAGACAGCAACAGAAGCAATTGGAGTTGGAACTGCTCGATGAACAAAGGAAGCTGCAAGAAGAGGAGGAAGCCAACAAGCGTGAATATCTTCGAAAGCGGTACGAACTGTTGCAAGAAATGGCCAGCGAAACATCGTCAACTTCCGGCGTTAGTGTTGTAGAGGACGGGCCGAATGAGAAGGTCAACGCATGGCTGCAAAGTGGAATACCAAATCGCAACATGACGCAAACTTTGGCGACGTCCCAGGTGCAATATTTCGGGCCTACTGGACCAGCATCCGGTGTACCACGGGACGCAACAGGAAACTTAATGGGCAATATAACACGGAGCAATCAACAAGAGTGTAGGCAGCAATATGCACTGCACGACGATAGCCGAGCTCCAACAAGAAGTATCCGGTTCGCCAACACTGGTGAACCTAATTTTGATCCGGTGCAGCGATCAACACCAAGGCACATATCAACGCGGTCAGAATATGGAAACAATCTGACACACAATCAAGTAGCTGCACGCCAGGCGATCTCGCGAGAGCTTCCCATATTCGGCGGTTCACCACAGGAATGGCCCATATTCTACTCCACGTTTAACTCAACTACCGAAATGTGCGGGTATACTCAGGAAGAAAATCTGATACGTCTTCAAAAAGGCCTCAAGGGGAAAGCATACGATGCAGTAAAGTGTAGGTTGATGCATCCCGCTAACGTCCCTGGAATTATTGCCACGCTTAAGATGCTGTACGGGAACCCCGAGGTTATTATCCACAACCTTATATCGAAGATAAACGCTGCTCCTGCTCCCAAAGCCGATAAACTCGATACTGTCATTGAATTCGCCTTGACAGTTCAAAACCTATGTGCAACTATTGAAGCATGTGAGCTTCTGGAGTACTCTTACAACGTCGTACTTCTGAGAGAGCTGGTCGACAAACTCCCTTCAGCACTAAAGCTTGACTGGGCAAAGCACCGACGAACTCTCCCGACTGTTCATCTTTCCGCGTTTGCTGATTGGCTATACGACCTCGCTGAAACTGTGTGTCCAATCGCATCACTTTCTGGTTCACGTAGCGGTAAAAGTGGACAGGCATTTCTAAATGCCCACAGTGCTGAAACTGACGCCTTGTCTACGCCGGACTGTAGCTCTAACACGTCTACCATTTCTACGAAAACGTGTCCAGCATGTAAAGGTAACTGCACGAACCTCGAAAAGTGTCAGCGTTTCCTAGATTTCGGATACAATGCTAGGTGGACAACGATTAAAGAATTCGGGATATGCCGAAAATGTTTAAAAAAGCATAAGGGGCCGTGCAAACTTCAACAACCCTGTGGGAAAAGTGGCTGCACGTTCAAACACCACCCGTTACTTCACAACAGTCAACGTGATGGGGCAGCGTCCACCCAACACCAGGAGCGAGAAGAGAACAACTCAACGCCAAAAACTCCAGATGAAAGAAACTGCCATGCTCATCACAGCTCCATTACAAGGACGTTGTTCCGTGTCGTTCCAGTTATGTTGTACAGTCGTGATAAAGTCCTCAAGACGTACGCCTTTTTGGACGATGGATCGTCATGGACTCTGATGGACGCAGGACTTGCCGTAGAACTGGGTCTGGACGGAAAACTTGAACCAATTTGTTTGAGATGGACCGGAGATAAACACCGGTACGAAAATTCGTCTAGAATGGTGGAGGTTGATATATCCGGAACAGGCGAAAACTCCAAAAGGTACCCCTTGCGAGATGTTCACACGGTCCCAAACCTCGGTCTCTTCCACCAAACACTCAGTATGGATGATCTAGTGCGGCAGTATCGTCACCTTAAAGGAATCCCTGCCGAATCATACGACAATGTTCAACCACGTTTGCTCATCGGAGTGAACAATGCTAATCTCGGGCATCCACAAAAAGGGAGAGAAGGAGGCATGTGCGAACCACTAGCTACGAAGACTCGTCTCGGTTGGATCATTCATGGCGGTTCAGATGGCAGCGAGTTTACAGGACATCATAGTTGGACTGCTAGCGCCTGTAACGAAGACAGTAACGAAAGCCTACACCAGAAAATGCAGGAATACTTCTCTTTGGATAGTCTAGGTATAACCAAACCAGAGCACCTTATAATGTCTGCGGAGGATCAACGAGCACAAGACATTCTGCGTACAATGTTCAGGACAGAGAGCGGTCGATTCGTTACACGCTTGTTGTGGAGATTCGACGAATTTCGGCTTCCCAATAGTAAACCAGTGGCACTTCAGCGACTTAGATGTCTCGATGCTAGACTTAAAAGGGAACCCAAGTTAGCTCAAGCGATGCAACAAAAGATCAATGACTATTTGAAAGAAGGATACATCCGAAAGTTGACCAATATGGAGCTGGTACAACCAACGGCACGAGTTTGGTATCTTCCAATTTTCCCTGTGTTTAACCCAAACAAACCAGGGAAGCTAAGGATCGTCTGGGACGCGGCGGCGAAAACGCAAGGCATATCGCTGAACACAATGCTCCTTAAAGGACCAGACCAACTAGTTTCATTAAACTCTGTCCTGTATCAGTTCAGGGAGAACAAGGTGGCCATCTGTGGAGACATCAAGGAGATGTTCCACCAAACACTTATACATAGAGACGATCAGAACTGCCAACGTTTTTTGTGGAGAGAACATCCGGGTGATTTGGAACCCAGTACATTCGTTATGCAGGTCATGACCTTTGGAGCGTCCTGCTCACCCAGCTGCGCTCAATACGCTAAGAATACGAACGCAAAAGAGCACGAAGTCGAATTTCCCAAAGCTGCAGAAACAATAATAAAAAAGCACTATGTGGATGACATGCTGGCAAGCGTGGAAACCGCAGCCGAAGCAATCCAGCTGGCTGAGGATGTCCGACACGTACACGCTCAGGCGGGATACACCATGCGGAACTGGCTCTCCAACTCTTCAACGGTTCTTGACGCACTACGTGTTGATGGAGGATACGAAAAGAGCCTGAATCTAACGTCAGAGCTGGCGACCGAAAAAATTTTGGGCATGTGGTGGTGCACGGCGACCGATACGTTCACATACAAGTTGTCTGCGAAACACGATACAGAGTTGTTGGCCGGGACGCGTAAACCAACCAAGCGGGAGATGTTGCGGACTCTGATGGCTATTTTCGATCCACTGGGGCTCGTTTCGAATCTACTGATTCTCCTGAAAATACTTCTCCAGGAAGTTTGGCGATCCTCTATCGGTTGGGATGATGAAATACCAGATGCCCTCAACGATAAATGGGAGTTGTGGCTACGATACCTTCCGATGGTACAATCGGTGAGAATACCACGCTGTTACCGGGATACGATTAGCTACGGGGAAGACACGAATGTTCAGCTGCACACCTTTGTAGACGCTAGCGAGTTCGGATATGCAGCTGTCATATATCTACGTTTCGAACAACAGGGCAAGGTGGAATGCGCGATTGTTTCTGCCAAAGCAAGAGTCGCACCGCTACGGTTTATCTCCATTCCACGACTAGAACTACAGGCAGCTGTAATCGGCTCGAGACTGGCAGACACCGTTGTAGGTTCACTTTCGTTCAAGATCGACAAACGCGTCTACTGGACAGATTCACGTGATGTTCTGTGTTGGATTCGATCAGACCATCGGCGTTACTCACAGTTCGTTGCATTCCGCGTAAGCGAACTTCTCGAAACTACTACGGTGTCCAGTTGGCGGTGGGTAAGCTCTAAAGATAACGTAGCAGATGAAGCTACCAAGTGGCAGCGACAACCGGACCTAGGAAGCAGTAGCAGATGGTTCAATGGACCGGAATTTCTCTATCAAAATTCCGAAAACTGGCCAACTGAGCCTTCGCATGATAGAACTACAAAAGAGGAACTGCGCTTGCACCTACTTCACCACGGTACGGGGCCGATATCCGTAATTGACTTCAACTGCTACGGTACATGGGAAAAACTCCTTCGTGTGACTGCTAGATTGTTCAGGTATGTGCACAATCTCCGCCAAACCGTCGTCGGACAAGACCGCAAAGGTGGTCCACTATCAAGGTCAGAACTACAACGCGCTTCACTCTACGTCTACCGCCAAGTACAACAAGAAGTGTATACCGACGAGATGAGTTTACTGTCCAGTTCTGAGCAGCATCAACTTCCCAAAACAAGTCCTATCTACTCGTTTACACCATTCCTAGATGAGCACGGAATAATTAGAATGCGGGGTAGAATAGGAAATTGCGAGTTTGCAACGATGGATGCTAAAAACCCCATAATTCTGCCCAAAAAACATTGGGTAACCAAATTACTCGTATCATACTATCACGTGCTGTATCATCATAGCAATCACGAAACGGTAATAAATGAACTGCGCCAGGTATACCGTATTCCTCAGCTAAGAGTGTTATACAAAAGCGTGAGATCTGGCTGCCAAGTATGTAAAAACCTAAAAGCTATTCCAAATCCTCCTATGATGGGTGATCTACCGAGTGCTAGGCTAGCGGCGTTCTCAAGGCCATTTTCGTTTATTGGCGTGGACTATTTCGGGCCAATGTATGTTACAGTTGGACGGAGACTTGAGAAAAGATGGGGTGTACTGATAACGTGCCTGACTGTGCGAGCTATTCACGTTGAGATTGCACATTCCCTAAATGCTGATTCGTGCATCATGGCCTTACGAAACTTTATGGCTAGACGTGGCGTACCGTCTCGAATCTTCAGCGACCGTGGTACTAACTTCGTTGCGGCTAATAAAGAACTTGAAGCAGCATTGAAGGAGATGAATCAAGAGCGTGTTATTCGAGAAATTGTGAGTCCTCATACCGAGTGGGAGTTCCTGCCCCCTGCATCTCCACACATGGGTGGTAGCTGGGAACGGCTCGTCCGCTCGGTAAAAACAAACCTACAGAAGATGAAACCCCAACGTAATCCGTCCGATGAATCCTTGCGCAATACACTCATCGAAATAGAGAATACTGTAAACTCTAGACCATTAACGTTTGTGCCTGTAGATGACCCTGATGCTCCAGTTCTGACTCCGAACCACTTCCTATTGGGGTCATCCAGCGGATTGAAACCTGCAGCACCCCTGGACGATAGTAGTCGTTCTCTGAGACGGGCATGGCGAGCCTCACAAGCAGAGGCGAATCTTTTTTGGCGTAGGTGGCTGCGAAGCTATCTTCCGGAGCTGACCAAAAGATCTAAGTGGTTCAATAAGGTCGAGTCGATTAGAATGAATGATGTTGTGGTGGTGGTGGATCCCGGACTTCCTCGGAACTGCTGGCCTCTCGGGCGTGTCATCTCCATCAAAACCAGCAAGGACAATCAAGTCAGAACAGCAACTGTCCAGACCAGAAGTGGAATCTACGAGCGTCCGGCCACGAAGTTAGCAGTACTTGATGTTCGACGCGATGGACCAGTAAGCCAGGAACCTGGCGTACCCGGGGGGGGGCTGTTGCGACCCCTCGGTCGGCGCGTCTCCACACAAGTCAAACGAATAAAGGTCAGCTGTGGTAACGTCAACGTGACATGTAGGTAGCCACCGAGCGATCCGCTTGTCGTTGATGAATTGCAGAAAAAATCAAAACAGAAGCTACATGGAATGTGATGTGCAGTGAATGCTAGCCAAATTATTATAATTCGTTAATCTTATACTGTTATTATTAGCATTAGTAGATCGAAAGTGAACTTATGTACTCGATTGAATAGTGTGCTGGTATGCTTTGAATTCGTGGGCCTCATACCTCAATTTGAACTTAAATCTAGTTTTTTCTCTTAGATAACCTATAATTGAAATAGTACGGTGGTAAATCTAATCACAATTAGTTAATACTAAGTTCTAAAACTACAGAACTACTACGTAAGTTGAACTATATTGAAAATTGAACTCCTAACATACTGAACAAGATCTAATTGGACAGGTGGGCAGATCCCTTTGATGCTCTAGTCGTTGCGTCAGTACTTTAGCGAAAGTGGTCCAGGTAAATCTAATTGGAATGAGCCTAGAGATTTTTTAACTAGTAAGCTAATGAATTACAGAGCTAATTCCCGAATCATAAAAGTGGCCAGAAGGAGAAAAACCAAACCGAAATAAGAAAACTAAACGTGAGTCCCACAACCTTTGTAATTTATGCCTGCCTATTCAATTTTTGCTATGTTACAGGATTTTTTTAATACACCACTGCTATTAAAAACACGGAATTCTTACTTCTGACCGGTTGTCCGCCACAACGGTTTTGCGTGTTCATGTGGGAAAATCAAGTAAGAAAAGCACTGAGTGCATTTTTTGATATGTTGATCATTTTACAATGACACATTTTATAATAATAGTCATTACTAGAATGTGAATTTTAACATACAGGCGAAATCAGGCTAAAAGTGGCTATATTTGCAATAGATAAAACTCGTTCCATATTTTCAAATGTGTAAACCCTGGTCTGCGAAAACGTGCGCAAATTAACAAATGGGTATGTCAAACATAAGCATTTTTAAAGTAAAATTTCCAATAACATGATAAATATGATACATATATACTTTCTTCGAGAAAGTTACGCGTTTTAATAAGCCAAAACATTTGCTAGAACATTTGGAAATTGTGAAAAATGCATAGAAAAAGTTATTAGCAAAAAACTGATTTTTAGGGGTGCTTCATAAAAAATGCCTCAAATGTACATACAAATCAAAAGATAGAAATTTTGTATGTTCGGCAAAGATATTTCTAGTAAAATTGTCTACAACTTCTCTGAACAAACATATTTTTTTAGTTTACAAATAAAAAAAATAGAAATCGTTTCTCACTTTTAGGGGGATTGATCACAAAACTGATGTTTCCATAAATTAGGGCTTATTTTATAGAAAAACTTTGCCGAAGACACCAAAGATCAAAAATCATGTTTTCATGGTCAAAACAATTTTGATCATGTTTTTGGGCCATCCGCAACAGTGTGCACCGTTCCAAATGTTCTAGCAATAATATCCATTTCATCCGCAAAACAGACAAATTGGCCAGATTTCGTGAAGATCGTCCCTCGGTGGTTTAGCCCGGCTCTTCGCATAACACCTTCCAGGGCAGGGCCGTGCACAGAAAAGGCGTCAAGGGAGGGGGGGGGGTGTGATTTGAGTGACTTTTGTTTGCGATTTCATAATTCTTTCGAACAGTCACTCAAATCAGACCGAAAAATCAGATAGCCTAAACGGACCTTTAAAATGGAATATTGAGAAGTTATCGATGGTTCATTTGGCAATTTTTCATGGACCATTCGTTGTTTTTCACATACAAAGTTATATTTTCCCGCTACAAGTGCATTTTGAGGGGGTTTTGGAGGGTCTCAGGTGCGTAACATGGGCTCTGAGGAAAATTTCTGAGGCATTTCAGGAAGCTTATGAGGATTTTTGGCGGGTTTCAGAAGTGCTACTCCAGTAGCGTCCCTGTAATGCCCCCGAGCACCCCAACCAACTGCCTTTCTGGAAATCCTTATAATACAAAGGTAATCAATTATCTATTCCACTGTTTCGTTGGTGGTTGTGACCCTCGGCATGTACAATTCCAAAATCATTTTCTCCACTTTCTCACCCTTCCGGTACATTTGTTATCCGCTTTTCCCGTTCGCCTTTTTCGGAACTACAGGTATTTCATTGGTTTACTAAATTTTGCAATCCACCGCATTTTCTGTCGTGTTCATAAAAATGTCTCAATTACCCATGAATGTTTCTTTTCATCATGCGTGAATGTTTTTGTGTCTTGATAGTCTAGATCTATTTCAGGGGGTCGCAGAAGCGTTTCAGGTTTTCCAGGCAGTCTCAAGGGATATTAGAGGGTTTTATGCGTGTGTCATGGCGGGGCGAGGGTTGGAGTGTCTTTCCAGTGGAACTCTGGGCCGCTTTATACTATTGAAACACCCTGAAATCTCCGTATTCCTCTTTGAAACACTTCTAAGTCCTTCAACTCCTGATACCCCTTCACAAAAACCATTGAAACTTCTTGATACGCCCATAGAATGCTTGAAGCTCTGAACCACCTTGAAATCCCTGTGCACGGGTAAAAATCCGGAACACAAAACATGACGAAAAAGTTATGAAATCATAAAATATGTCGCTTCATGATAGCATGACTACAAGTCATAGAACCATGTCGCTGAGTCATAGAATTATGCCACTGACTCGTGAAACCATAAAACAACGGCATGAAGCAATGCAACAAAACAAACGGGTGCAAGCTTTGTACTAAATGCCATCCATCAACGTCGTCACCACACCGTCGGTCAGTGGTAAAGTGTTGTCTCAGCCGCAAAGACGACCGGTCTTGTTTGCGTCGTGTACGGGAGTGAGTTTCACACCCATTCTGATTGGCTGTGTTTCGTGGTACGACAAAGTATTCTTTAACCCTTTCAAGACGGTTGGGTCATTTGCACCTCGCTGACGCGTTCTACACCGGCGAGGTTGGTGAAAAAAGTCGTCTCGAAGGGGTTAAATAAACAAAAAGTGTATAGCTCTATCCTTATTATTTTTTTTTTTTAGAACAATACTGCAGAGTGAGCTCTCCATTGAGGATCTTCTGCAGCATAAAGGAAGGGCTTTGCATGCAGAAACCTCTCAGAAACGATATTTTTCTTCATTACCTATGACGGCGCCTTATTCAAATCATTTTGGGCAGAAAGTTCATGAAATTCATTCTCACTGTGAACAACAAATGGATCCTGTCTAACATATGTCCTGCAGTGTTACGCTAGTTTTTACTACTAGTCGTTTTGACAGCTAGCTCGCAGGGCCGGATACCAACCCTATAATTCTGCAGAGGATTTTGCCTTATACAAAACATGGCCAGATATGGCAATTCCAGATGAAGTGACTTTATGAAATGAGTTATATTGAGAATCAGCGCATATCCTGTCCGAAGACGAAGCATTATAATAGATTAAACATTAGGCCGTCCCTTATTTTGCAAAAATTTGAAATGTTATAAGTTCGTTAGTGGAAAATGATCGTTTTAGCTAAGAAATGATCGTGTCAAAATTTGAAGTCCATATCTCTAGGCTAAGTGGTCTCTCAAGGGGCCTAAAGTTGTTAAAAATGGTATGGGACTAAAAAAACATGAAATTTTTTCGACGGAAAATACGCTATTCTACTAAAATCGGTAATTTTAGGACCCTAAAGGGCCGAAAATGTGCTTAGATTTGCGATATCTCTACTCGTTTCGCAGTTATTGACAAAAAAAACAACCGAAAAATCAGCATTTTTGACCATTTTTTTAGATCCCGAAGGAAATCTACCCTATGTTGTTCAATAATCATAGGTTTTTTGTAGAATATCGTATTTTTTCGTCGAAAAAAAAAAATTCATGTTTTTTTGGCCTCATACCATTTTTGACAACTTTAGGCCCCTTGAGCGACACTCAGCCTTGAGATATGGACTTCAAATTTTGACACGATCATTTCTTAGCTAAAACAATCATTTTCCACTAACGAACTTATAACATTTCCAATGTTTGCAAAATAAGGGACGGCCTATTAAACATTTAACTTCAATCAAGTGACTGTAAGCAAGTATAATTATGTAATTACTTTAAAATCTTTGCTGTAAGTAACACATTAATTATAATTCGAGGGACACTTAATCATTTATTAGCACCGTTCACATGTTAACCCGCTAATACCCAATTTTTTTTTATTTTGATTTAAATATCATTTTTCGTAATCTAAAATCGATTTAAATATGTATTAGAGCATGATTATTTTTAATTCTCGATTTTGTGGATTTCGGGTTTTGACTTTACTAATTTTTATTTTTGGACATCCCCACACTTTTATATTTTTCCTGGAAGCCTATTTGGGATATGGAGTTTTTGAGACGAAAACATTTTGAGATTTTATGATTATTGTTGAATTATATTAATTTTATTTTTCATTTTTTTTTTTCATTGAAAGTTTTATTTTCCGTGTAGTTTTAAAGAAAATCATTTTAGAGTGTATTAAATTCCCTTAAAATATTTTACTATGATGGAATGATTTGAGAAAAAATAAAACATGCTATTTGTAGCGATTTAATACTACATAATCAGTGATTTCTGAAAGGTGACTAAAATATCAACTTTTCAATGATTTGAAAAAAATGTAAATGCGCTTTGAAAGACACCAAAAACCATTCGAAGATATACAGAAGTATCAGCCAAAAATATAAAAATTTTAATTATCCACGAAACAGAAAATACAAAAATGCTCAAACTATACCCCGTGTATAGGCGAAGTTAGTTGTTAGAGGGTGGTTCTGGGTCATTTGGCCGAATGCCATTTGACCGAAAAGTAAATGTTGAACTTAGATGTCACTGTTTTCCGTATCAGTGTAACTCGAAAGAATAGCCTATGATCCAAAGAAGGAAACATCTTTGATAAAATATTGGCGGTTTCAATTCCAACTTATTTCTGAGTGCAAAACTAGAAAGATTAAAAGAAGGAAATATTTCTGATGATCATATTCGACATTCGGCCAAATGACGAATGCCAGATGGCATTTGGCCAAATGGCCGAACACCTAAGAGGGTTAATGGTAATGAACTTCTGTGAAATAGTCTGATCGCAATCTACGGTTCATACAAATTTCGAATATTTTATATGCACAAAAGTCTACGAAGGAGGACGGTGGATCCTAAGATGGCCTATAATTCGTCTACGTAATTTATGGACAGTGCCTAGGGCCAACCGCCAGTTAATAATCAAACACATAAGTTCGGTATAATGATTTTTACAGATTTGATCTTAGACAGATTACCTATATGTTTCGTTTTAATTCAAATCAATATTCTTAAAAGGTCACTACCTTTTCACAGAAAACACCGCATAAGGTGTTTGAATGCATCACATAAACAAATAACGACTTCTTTTCTTGAAACATAAATGGATTCCACTTAACTGACTGATTGCCTATTGAGCCCTCACAAATGATGTAGCGGAGCACTGCTCGTCGGCTCGACGAAAGTTCAATCAATATGCATTCCACCCTATGCAAGACCGCACCGGGCCTTATTCGAAACTTCTCAGTTGCACCGATAAATGATTATGAAATGCATATGTGTAAAAGTCGCGCCTCTTCTTCAGTATGTGCCTTTCGTCAGGTTGTGATCTTTTGCGACGCGTTCCTAGCTACCTACCTACCAGCCCGTCCCGTCATCGTCGTCGTCGATTGGTTTGGTTTGGGACCGGTCGTGCATCACCCCAGCCAACGACCGCGACATCGCATCGACAGTCAACGATATGGCTGGCCTCCGCGGTCTTTGGTCTCTTCGATAACAATATACATCCATACGTGCTGCATATGTGCAGTTGCGACATTTTGTTTGATGTAGGTAGTATATGAGCAAGGTGGAATAGATTTTTGTGTGTCAGTTACGTCAGATCTCTCGGAGACAGATTGAGGCGAAAATTGAGAAAAAGGTGTCGCAATTCTATTAACAGGTGATTAGGCAAATATTTGCTCAGATAATTAGGTGAATGTTTCTCTCCATGCGCGCGAAGACTGTTGATAACGAGATTGAAAATTTGACGAGCAATGATTGTCCAATTATTTTGGCCAGATGGAAATCAATTACAGATATAATTGTTATCAATTTGCATTCGTTATATCTTATATCGCCGAGCTGACGTTCAATGTTGTTATCACATGTGGAGCTATTTAAATAAAATAATTAGTATCTTGCACTGGGATTCCTCACCAACATTTTGCTTGGGGTATGCCGCTAATTATACGCATTTTTTAACATTTATAACAAATACCTACTCATCCCTTCAATCACCCTACTGGGTCAATATGACCCTAGCACGCTGTATAAGAGTTACGTAGTAAGCCTGACGTATCTTGATAATTCAAAAATGTATATCATTTGGCATACACTTTAACCCACGAGTAATCGCGCTGTTGTATTTTGTACAACACGTTGAAAAAAACTCGCTTTTTGTACTCAGCATTAGCGTGGTGCTGACGCAGGTAGTCAGCCGCGCGAGTTACGGAAGGTTAATACATTTACTTGCAGGATAACACAAAACCAACAATATTCAGTGTCGCTGCCGCTCTCCATTCTCGGTCGGCCGAAGACACCTTATTCCTACATACTCAGAATAATGAGATACATGAAATTAAAAAGATTTATGACATCTAGCGCCACCTAATGGTGAAATTTCGAATTAAATGTCATATAGTGGCCATCACACCAAACGCTTTCAGCAATATATTGCTGAATTTTTCCGAGCTGAAGGGTTCAGCAAAATTTTTGCTGAGCTTTCGGCAAAGTTTGCTGAATTTCAGCAAAACGTTACTGAAGATCAGCAGAGTTTACTGAACAAATCAGCAAAACTTTGCTGAATTTCAGAAGAATTTTGCTAAAACCCTCAATTGATTTTTGGTGTGATTGATAACCATTTGACTCGACTAAAATACATAGGGTATCTGTTCCCTTACTAAGTATACACGCTTACGCAAAAGGGAGCAACATCTGTACTTTACAAAAGATTCGCCGAGAGTGAACAGGATATAGCCTTTATCTAGGAACCATGGACAAACAATGATAGGATATTGGGAATCCATGCAAATTCACCCAAACTAATATATATAAATTTGGGCAGTTACAACCAAGATCTACAATTTTAGTAAATGGAAGTGTGAATGAAGTTCCAATTACGCAATTTATTGACCGAAACATTGTTGCTATTATGGTGGAAGTACCAACAAACCACGGATAAACGGATTTTTAAGAAGTAGCAGCTAAATAAAGCTTTCATCATTGGTTGTGATGCAAATGCTCATCATACGATATGGGCTAGCTCAGACATCAATAGAATTCCAGAAGAAGTCCCTGGAATACCCTAGCAGCATGCATGTCCTATAAAAGTTACGGCAACGCAAGTTTTGGTTGGAAAATTTTCTTGGCAAGTTAATTTGACGTTATTCTAACATAGAACATGGAGACTCTGGGAGAGCTATGGAATAAAACCAAGCCAATAAAGTAAAAAGAGAAATTTCTGAAAAAAAATGCCAGATATCAGAAGAAAATTTCAGGGATTTCGAAAGATGTTCCTAGGGAATTTCAGGGAGATTTTTTTGCAAAAAAACCCTAATTAATCCACCTAGCGGTGATGGCGCCTTTCTCGTGCCTTCGAAAACACATTTCAACACAACTCAAGTGACATGTTGATGAATATTGCACTTTCATACGTTTAACAGAAATTAATTTCTTGACATCAGAGATCATATCGTTTATCTGGTTTTTATTTTTGAGCCGCCGTTTAGGATTGAAGTCCGGCATGCAGCTTGGAAATTCTGGTCGCTATTTTTGGACTCCAGAATTCTTCCTCATACCAGATACACCCATATTGAATGGTTTTAGAGTCCAAAACTTCAATAAACAGCCACCATTTTGAATGTTGAGTGAGACGCCTTCTTTGATATTCTGGCAGCTATTTTTGAACTCCGGTTGTCTTTCCCATACCAAATAGGCCCATATTGAACGGTTTTAGAGCCTAAACCTTCATTAAACACCTGCCATCTTGAAGTTTATGCCGCCATCTTGAATTTTGAGACGCCATCTTGGATATTTTGATGAACGGTTAATCAGATTACCAAAAATGCCGCTGATTGATGTGTCGCATGAATGAGATATGTTCAATTTTATATTTGGCCACTTCCGGCGGGACACCCAGAACCAGTTTCGGAACACTACCGGTTCAGATATGGTCTGATACTGTGTTCCTGCTAACCGTTCATCAGGTTATCGAAAATGCTGCTATTTGATGTGTCGCATGCATGGGTTTGGATCTCTTTTATATTTGGCCACTTCCGGTGGGACATCCAGAACCGGTTCCGGAACACTAACGGTTCTGATATGTTCTGAGACTATTATCCTGCTTATCGTTCATCAGATGTTCGAAAATGCCGTGGTTTGATATGTCGCATGCATGGGTTTGTTGCATTTTCATGTCTGGCCCCTCCCAGGGGTACCGGTCTGGAACACGTAAATGGCCATAACTCCGGAACGGCTGGACCGATCTGAACCATTTTCAATAGAAAACAATGGGACTATATGCCACGTCGAATGAACCATCGGTCATTAAAATCGGTTGAGATTTACTGCCAAAAAGTGATGTGAGTTTTTTGTACACACACATACACACATACACACACACGCACACACACACATATACACACATACACACACACAGACATCACCTCAATTCGTCGAGCTGAGTCCATTGGTATATGTGACTCGACCCTCCGGGCCTTCTATCAAAAAGTCATTTTTGGAGTGAACATATAGCCTTTCCAGTACACTTAGTGTACGAGAAAGGCAAAAATCCGGGTATACCTTATTTAAAATTCCATGATAAATCTGTGGAAGAATTCCGGCAGACTTCTATGGAAGAATTTTAGAAGAAATCTTTGGAAGAATTTTGAAAGGAATCTCTAAAATAATTCCAAAAGAAATTCCTGAAGGATTTCTGAAAAAAAAATCACTAGACATATTCTGAAAGATGCTACTGGAATAATTCCAGAAAGAATTCCATGAAGAATTTTGGTTGGAATCCCTGCACGATTTATGGATGAATTTTGGTGGAATCCATTGCAAAATATCCGGGCGAAACCTCTGAAAAATTCCTGGAAAACTACCAGAAGGATTCCTATGAAGGAATGCTGCTCGAATAATTCTGGAAAAAATCCCAGGATGATTTTTGCTTGGAATCCATGTCACATTTCTTTTTTCATTTTTGATGTAAACTACGTCTATGTAATTGAAATGCACACCTTTTTATGAAAGGTTTAAATGATCGTCATCAGTTGCATTACGAAAAATACCCATTCAATATGATATTTTCTAGCTGCACAAACATGTATCAGAAGGAACCACGTGCGAGCATCCATGCTTGCCAGCGTAGGTTTTTGTTCGATCAGGTAGGCTGTGATGAGTAGTTGTCAACAAATTTCGAGCTCCCGGCGTCAAACAGTTGTGTGGAAGCATAGGAAAACGTCGATTCAGCTAGAGCCTCTACACCTGGTTTGCCATTCGAATCGGGTTGGAAATCGTCACGATCCGGAATCCAGCAGATCATTGGATGTAGAGGTAGTAGATGAATCTACGGGAGGCGCGACAGTAAGTTAAAAGTGCGTTACGCCAAAAGTGCCGAAAAGTGTTACTTTTCAGCACTCTTAAGAGTGTCGAAAAGTAGTACTTTTCGGCACACTTGCATCAGCGGTGAAAAGTAGGCCATTTTATCATACTTCAGCCCATTGAAATATCCTATTTTTCACAACGTAATGGCAAAATAGTTATTTTCTGAATCATTGGCAGCTGTACCAATAAGTGCTCATAAAAATGTCTCCCTTCCGAGCGCCTTGCAGGCTGCAACGAATCACTCATTCAAACCGAGTTCAGAATTTTTGGCCCCCCTCCGTCATGGATTGTAGCGATGCCGTTTTTTGAAGTTGGCTCCACAGCACACCGGACAGACAAAAATTACCGTTGATTAAGTTACTAATTATGGTACCACTTGGTAAGTCCGCTGCTGGTATTGAAGTTGCCCAATATGTTCATGCTACTGCCGCTATGTGGTCTGCTGACAGACGGGTCGGGTTTTCAACCACTTGAGCCCTGTTGTGTTTCAATTTCACTCCTCCGCTAGTGCTCCCCATCTTTTCGGGTCTGGCGCGGCACACCACAGTGACATTGTTTCGAGTGATTAGAATTGGGCCAATAATGCAGCTGGATGGTTGCAGAGTATCCCGCGAATACAAAACTCAATTCAGTGGTTTCACGCCTTTAGGTTTGACTGTGGATATTAGTAGCAATGCATTTAACAGCAATTCAATGAGGTTAGATTCAAGGATACAATTAATGTAGTCAATCACAAACTGGATGATGCCGCAAATTTTCTTCTTGTCTGGAAATTATGCCGTTACAAATATTTATTTCACTTTTTTTCCACCACTGGAAGGGTCGAAGGGGGATTAGAACAATACAGCATTTAATCTGAAAAATATTAAAAACTCATCTTATTTGTTAAAGAAGTTTTAGCAAGACCCAAAATTTTGATTACTATTTTTTTATGATCCTGACTATCAACCGGTACATGCAGATGGCTAACGTTTCTGCGCACATCGTGATGAGTTCTGCTGCGATACCATCCATACCAGGACCAGCTGCTTTGTTGAGTTTTTCTGGAGCATGATATACTAAGGTTCGCTCAGCGTGGGGGTTGGATCATTTCTGTCCTGTCCTGCACTGGCGCAGTTGGTTCCTCCGTTGTCGTATATACTTTCTTCACGCCATTTCTCGCATTCCACTTCTTCCAAGCCACGTTTTATCTCATGATCTTCCAGATTTTATGCTGCATCGTTTTGCACTCCTCGTCAAACCCTGTTCGACGTACTTGATAAACTGTAGATCAACGCACACCTCGTTGTTACCACTTTTGGTGAATTAGGACAAAGTTGTTCTTGCTTCAAGTGATCTTACAATTGCTTGTAATTTTCCATATAGGATATTTTACTCGAAATTCCATTTCTGAGAAGAATGGACAACAAGAGAAGAACAAGGATGGAAGAAAATCTCTTCTAGTGATAAATGATACAGGATACGAACAATCCAAGATTGTTGAAAATGCTTTGACATCCATGTGCACAACAGAACATGTGCTCGATGAACAAATTGAGATTTGAAATTATGAAAAGAAATCCACGTACTCCGGTGAGACTCGAACTCACGACTCCCAATTCGCTAGACGGGCGCTTCTATTCCTTCAAGCTACGGAGTCACTCGACTATCTCCGTCGCCAGCAGGCCTAGAACTGAACTCGATTCCACAATCGCACATGGTTATCTTCTTTTCACAATCCAAACCCCCTTCGGATGGGATTAGATGAACATCTAACACATTGTCTGTTGTGCACATGTATGTCAAAGCGGGAGAGGAAGTTATTTTTAATTGTCGAGAGCTTCGGGCACTGCCTTCCAATCACTTATTGGTATGGCAATTAGTGTGCAGTCGGACTCTCGACGGGTCGGTCCTCGGCCGACCGAATACGGTAAGGGTGACCGTAGCACCTTACAAATGTCAATTTCTTGATTTTGCTTTGGCTGACCAAGCCATGTGGGAAATTACACTGTTGAAAATGCTTTGACATCCATGTTTGGATTGTGAAAAGAAGATAACCATGTGCGATTGTGGAATCGAGTTCAGTTCTAGGCCTGCTGGCGACGGAGATAGTCGAGTGACTCCGTAGCTTGAAGGAATAGAAGCGCCCGTCTAGCGAATTGGGAGTCGTGAGTTCGAGTCTCACCGGAGTACGTGGATTTCTTTTCATAATTTCAAATCTCAATTTGTTCATCGAGCACATGTTCTGTTGTGCACATGGATGTCAAAGCATTTTCAACAGTGTAATTTCCCACATGGCTTGGTCAGCCAAAGCAAAATCAAGAAATTGACATTTGTAAGGTGCTACGGTCACCCTTACCGTATTCGGTCGGCCGAGGACCGACCCGTCGAGAGTCCGACTGCACACTAATTGCCATACCAATAAGTGATTGGAAGGCAGTGCCCGAAGCTCTCGACAATTAAAAATAACTTCCTCTCCCGCTTTGACATACATGTGCACAACAGACAATGTGTTAGATGTTCATCTAATCCCATCCGAAGGGGGTTTGGATTGTGAAAAGAAGATAACCATGTGCGATTGTGGAATCGAGTTCAGTTCTAGGCCTGCTGGCGACGGAGATAGTCGAGTGACTCCGTAGCTTGAAGGAATAGAAGCGCCCGTCTAGCGAATTGGGAGTCGTGAGTTCGAGTCTCACCGGAGTACGTGGATTTCTTTTCATAATTTCAAATCTCAATTTGTTCATCGAGCACATGTTCTGTTGTGCACATGGATGTCAAAGCATTTTCAACAGTGTAATTTCCCACATGGCTTGGTCAGCCAAAGCAAAATCAAGAAATTGACATTTGTAAGGTGCTACGGTCACCCTTACCGTATTCGGTCGGCCGAGGACCGACCCGTCGAGAGTCCGACTGCACACTAATTGCCATACCAATAAGTGATTGGAAGGCAGTGCCCGAAGCTCTCGACAATTAAAAATAACTTCCTCTCCCGCTTTGACATACATGTGCACAACAGACAATGTGTTAGATGTTCATCTAATCCCATCCGAAGGGGGTTTGGATTGTGAAAAGAAGATAACCATGTGCGATTGTGGAATCGAGTTCAGTTCTAGGCCTGCTGGCGACGGAGATAGTCGAGTGACTCCGTAGCTTGAAGGAATAGAAGCGCCCGTCTAGCGAATTGGGAGTCGTGAGTTCGAGTCTCACCGGAGTACGTGGATTTCTTTTCATAATTTCAAATCTCAATTTGTTCATCGAGCACATGTTCTGTTGTGCACATGGATGTCAAAGCATTTTCAACAGTGTAATTTCCCACATGGCTTGGTCAGCCAAAGCAAAATCAAGAAATTGACAAATCCAAGATTGCCTTTGCTCTTGCAGTAGCATGATGCCAACACCCTCGCCCCGTGCTTGTATCATGGGACCACTGGCATCTGATGCACGTTTTATCATGGGGTCACACGTTATCGGATCATGTTACAATTGGCCTCCTTCTTGAAGGTCGAGCAGGTGCTAGTGTCTACTCTTGTGAGCTAAGGCTACATTAATTTTAGTCAGTTGTAGTAGTCGATCAGGCTAAGACCTGGGTGGCCTCTGCTGTACATATTAGCCGTCTCCATTCCAGTCGGTCCATGGCTGTTTGTCTCCAGTTCCACACTCTGCGTAGGGTCAGCAGATCGTCCTCCACTTGGTCGACCCTCCTAGCTCGCTGCGCACCACGTCTTCTTGTACCGTTCGGATGACTCTCGAGAACCATTTTAGTCGGGTTGCTATCCGACATCCTGATGACGTGACCCGCCCACCGTAGCCTCCCGATTTTCGCGGTGTGGACGACGGTTGGTTCTCTCTGCAGCTGATGCAGTTCGTGGTTCATTCGCCTTCTCCAAGTCCCGTCTTCCATCTGCACTCCGCCGCAGATGGTACGCAACACCTTCCGTTAGAAAACCCCAAGGGCACGTAAGGTCCATGTTTCGTGCCCATAGAGGACGACCGGTCTAATCAGCGTTTTGTAGATGGTTAACTTCGTGTTACGGCGAACTTTATTCGATCGTAGAGTTCTTCGGAGTCCAAAGTAAGCACGATTTCCTGCCACAATGCGCCTCTGAATTTCTCTGCTGGTGTCGTTGTCGGTGGTTACCAGTGAACCCAAGTACACAAATTCTTCAACCGCTTCGATTTCATCACCGTGGATATAAGTTCGGGGTGGCGGGCACGTTGATTCCTCCCTGGAGCCCTGCGCCATGAAGTACTTTGTCTTCGACATATTAATGACTAGTCCGATTTGCCTGTCTTCACTCTTTAGTCGGATGCACGTTTCCGCCATCGTCTCAAATTTACGAGCAATAATATCAATATCATCAGCGAAACCAAGCAGCTGAACGGACTTCGTGAAAATCGTTCCACTCGTGTGTATCCCCGCTCTCCTAATTACACCGTCTAAAGCAATGTTTAACAGCAAGACCATCACCTTGCCGTAACCCTCTGCGAGATTCGAAGGGACTCGAGAGTGTCCCTGATACTCGAACTACGCACATCACTCGATCTATCGTCGCCTTGATCAATCATATCAGTTTATCCGGGAATCCGTATTCGTGCATAATCTGCCATAGCTATTCTCAATCGATTGTATCAATAGCGTGGTTCAAAAAATCGTTTTTGCTCCACACCGCTTATTCGATTCCTAACCAGATTATATGCCTTCTCACAAAATTTGAGCTCATTTGGTTGAAAATTGAGACTGCACAAGCCCGTCAAAGTTTGTATGGGAATTACTATGGGAAAATGATGTTTTTCATTCAATCGACCGTAGAATTTCCATAGGTGCCCTATTGGGTTGGTCGACCCTTGGTAATACTAGGCTACTCTATATGCTGCAACTTTGCCAAAGACCGCATTCAAATCGGACGCCCCATTAATTAGTTATCGATTTGTATCCAACTGGGCAAACTTTAGCTATGATCCTCCAGCTTCCCAGCAGGCAACATTGCTGCATATGGCACCAAAGATAGCACACTGAAATCATGGCTACTATGTTCCACTGCAGAATGCAGTGATGCCCACCGAATAGTTTAACCATCATGAGTAAAGATTTCGATTCTGGATAAAAATCGGTAACTAATTAATCAGGCGTTCGATTTGAATGCGGTCTTCGGCAAAGTTGTAGCTGATAGAGTAGCCTATGATTACCAAGGGTCGACTAACCCACTAGGGCACTTGGGGAAATGCTACGGTTGATTGAATGAAAAACATCGTTTTCCCATAGTAATTCCCATACAAACTTTGACGGGCTTGTGCAGTCTCAATTTTCAACCAAATGAACTCAACTTTTGTGAGAAGACATATACTCTGGTTAGGAATCGAATAAGCGGTGTGGAGCAAAAACGATTTTTTGAACCACGCTATTGTATCATACGCCGATTTGAAATCGATGAACAAGTGATGTCCCAAGTAACATTTTCAGAGCGCATTGGATTTATTTCAGTTTTATGAATGATTTATAACGGCTATTGACAATGCCATTGGTATAAGTTTTAATGAATACTACAAGCGTGCTATAATGTACCAATAAAAATCTTATAAAACTAACCAACGCAGCAGCTTATTTGATTTATTGAAGTTTTTATTGCAGTTGCCAAAAGTACTTTAAAACAAACCTTAAAAGAGCAATCACTGCGTTGATGTCATGCTAGCAGATGCACTGTGCCATATTAAGTGGCCAAAACTAACACTAGCCATAATCATGGCTCAAATCCATTTGACATTTAAATTTTAATTGCTTCTTAATACACCGTTCTCTGAATTATTTGTTGGAAAAATATTCTTTCAATACTATATGATTAATTGTGAAACGCTCAAACATTTCATAAGTATTTTTGGCCATACATTGCCGACCATTGTGAAGTGTCATTCATGATCGATTTGAGCGCCATCTCATAAAAAGTAGCGAAAACCACAGATGGAGTTATTGAGAGCTTAATATGGTAATTGCACGACTGATTGCTCTTATTGCGGTAATATTGAAGGGATGTTAGATTTATTGTCGAAAGCACTTTTTTCTTTGCTATTTGCTGCTGCCATATTGGATTTCGGAACTTTCCCCAGGCCTATGAAATAGGAAATCGAAAATTTCAACTAAATAATACATACCTTGATAATTGAACACTCAAGAGGGCATGCTTGCATGAATCCACATTCGCAAATGTACTTTTTTTGCGCAGTTGTATGAAAAATCTGCAATTTCACTTTTTTTCGGAAACTTCACTTTTCCTCGAAAACTGCACTATTTTGGGGGCGCAATAGTTATTTGCACCTATAATTACATTATTCACGGTAAAACTTTTATCGCACATGATTTAACGTTAAAGAAATCACCACAAAGTCACATAAAATTACGAATTTTTACTTGTGTTAATCGATGGAAATACAATCCATGATGATCACAACGTCAACATTGGTTTGTTTTCCTTTTCTCGCAGTGGTGAATAAATACTTGGTGTCAAAATTGTTCGAGCAAAAAAGGAACAACATGCTGGTTTATTGTGGACTTATTGTTGCTCCGCAAATTGTTTTAAAAACATCAATAAGTGTGGTCCACTTGGTCGAAAGGCGTTCTTATAGCGGTTGTCAGAAGGTTGTTATGGAATTCTTGGGTTTATTGGCAGTTTTATAAAATTTGTCATGAAAACTGCTAATAGAGCAGTATAAAACTAAAAATGTTACTTGGGGTGTGAGCACGATGTATTTGCGGCATTTCTGCAACACCTGGCGGATGGCGAACATCTGGCCCGTTGTAGCGCGTTCACCCATGAATCCAGCCTGATATTGCCCCACGAACTCTCTTGCAATCAGTGATAGACGGTGGCATAAAATTTGAGAGAGTATCTTGTAGGCAGCGCTTAGTAGTGTGATCGCGCGGTAGTTCCCGCAATCCAACTTGTCACCCTTTTTGTAGATGGAACACACGATGCCTTCCATTTATTTCTCCTGTAATACTTGCCCTCCCAAATCTTGGTAATGACTCAGTGTAGTGCGCTCATCAGTGCTTCTCCACCGTATTTTGGAAGTTCGCTTGGAAGTTGATCTGCTCCAGCGGCTTTGTTGTTTTTCAACCGGCCAACCTCCTCCTCAATCTCTTGGAGGTCAGGGGCCGGAAGTCTTTCGGCCTGTGCACATACTTTTAGATCTGTTGCCACGCCACCTTCGGTACTTGCAACGTCGCCATTGAGATGCTCATCGTAATGCCCCTCTTGATCACCTCACGCTCGCTCGTGAGAATATTCCCGTGATTATTTCGGCACATGTCGGCTTGTGAGCCTCTACGCGAGCGGTTCAGCTTCTCGTAGAACTTTCGTGTGTCCTTAAGCGGTACAGCTTTTCCATCGCTTCGCGATCTTGTTCTCCCTGCTGGCGCTTCTTCATCTTAAAGACTGAGTTCTGCCTGTTCCGCGCCTGTCTATAACGTGCCTCATTCGCTCTCATACGGTGTTGTAGCATTCTCATCCATGCTGCATTCATCTCGTTTTTCAACTGTTCACATTCGCCGTCGTAGTGATGCCTAGTTCACATTCGCCGTCGTAGTGACGCCTAGTGATGCAGCCGAGGTGCTACCTATGGCGGATCGGATGTGCCTCCAGCCATCTTCAAGTGTAGCTGCGCCAAGCTGCTCTTCCGTTGGTAGGGCCACTGCTAGCTACTGCGCGTAATCCTAAGCCACTTCCACGTTACGCAGCTGCTCGATGTTGAGTCGTGGCGTTCGACTTCGATGCGTGGTGATAACCGTCGAAATTTTTCAGCGCATGCGTACAGCTACTAAGTATGTAGTGATCCGAATCTATATTCGCACTGCAGTATGTGCGGTTGGTTATATCCGAGAAGAATTTACCGTCGATTAGAACGTGGTCGATTTGGTTTTCTGTTTGATGGTCGGGTGATCTCAAGGTGGCTTTGTGGTTATCTTTGCGGGGGAAGAAGGTGCTTCAGACTACCATACCACGGGAGGCTGCAAAGTATATGCATCGCTGGCCGTTATCATTGGATACGGCGTGCAGGCTGTTTCACCCGATCCCCGGTCTGTACATTTCCTCCTTTTCTTCCTGCTCGTTCATGTCACCGACAACGATTTTCACGTCACACGGCGAGCAACCATCGTATGTTTGCTCTAACTGCTCGTAGAACGCTTCTTTCTCGTTATCAGGTCTCCCTTCGTGTGGGCAGTGGACGTTGATGATGCTGTAGTTGAAGAAACGGCCCATAACTCTCAACATGCACAACATGCTGCCACCCGATCACACGTTGTCGCATCTTGTCCATCACTATAAATCCTGTTCCCAGTTCATTGGTGGTGCCACAGTTTTGGTAGAAGGTAGCCGCTTGATGCCCGCTTTTCCACATTTTCTGTCCAGTCCAACAAAGTTCATGCAATGCCACGATGTCGAAGTTGCGGGGATGTACTTCATCGTAGATTATCCTGTGTTATCCTGCGAAACCAAGTGACTTGCAATTCCATGTTCCAAGTTTCCAATCGTAGTCCTTATTTCGTCGCGTGAGTCTTTGCCGATTCTATCGAGTCGTATTTTCTCCTATGTTATTCGCAATGGGGATTTTTACGGGGGGCTTATTGGGCCTACGCCAACACTCCTGTCTCGCCGGAGGGCCATCGTGCCAGTTCTGTTTAACGTCCCAACCAACACTGGGACGATCACGCTGATGGGACTACCACCTTGGATCTAGCTGGGCGTGATGCAGCACTCCTTACCAAGCCGCTGGATGCCCGAACAGACGCTGTTTGAGCCGCACCTCCTTGGTGAACAGACGCTTGGGTCGTACCTCCTCAATCTAGCTGAAGTCAGAAGGACAACAGTGCCCAGGCTACACTACCAGATAAGCACACAATTCTTAGTTGGCGGTCATTGTCATCGCTTGACCCGTGGAAGCATGAGGTTGGAACTTGTGAGGACCAGAGCTATGTTGGACGCTCTCCTTATCGACTCATCGTTTTGCAGTCCATCGATTGACTCACTTGGGGGATAAAGTATCAGATTAATGCCTGGGCTTCTGCTCAACACAAACAATACTGGACTAGTTTGGAGTCATGTCATGTCATTAAACAAAATGTTATTAGTTATTGTACTGAGCCATCTTCAAGGGTCTTCAAGGAAGACGAAGTATCTTACAATCTGTCAAAGCAGAATTGCTGCGTGTTGTCAAAACATTGACTGACTACATCCGACTCAGCTATCACATTCGAATTTTACTCCGTATCATTTCATATGTAACTGTCTAGTTTTTGCCCAACTCTGTTTCCGAGTACTCGCTAAACACTTATTAAGTGAAACTGACTTCAGAAACCTAAATCATCAGGATGTTCTATTGTTTTTAACCCGCTGTGGTGAGGAGCTATAGACTCTCTTTATGCTTTACGGGTTATTACAGCGCCATTTTCAGGACTCTGTGAATCAATTTCGAACTCACCCTAGTCTGGCAACGCTTCCTCGAGATTCTATATGCTGAGGCGTCATCCGGTTGAAGCAACCACGCTCTAGGTTGAGTTTTGGGCTCAGTTTGACCAATGGGTTCTGAAGTCGGAGTAATGCCATCCATCAATTAGAACGCGGTCGGTAAAGGCTGTGATGGAAACGGTGCTACGTGTAGCCATGTACTTAGAGACGATACATTCGATGAGCCGTACTGCCGTGAATCGCAAGTCAGTCCCATCTGCATTTTGGGCAAAAATGAGTTAATGATCGTTTACGAGCTTTCTTCAGATGATCTTTCAGCTGCGTGCAAAATAGTATATAGTTTGTTCAGTAAAATTGAAAAACAACACCAAGTCAGATTGTCCCATAATGAAAAGTAATCGCAAGTCAGTCCCATTACGAACTTGTGCACCCTGCAGTGCGAAACCTGACACTATTTTAGCCAGTTTTATATTTTTCACTGTTATGTTTTCACGTTTGAAACAGTGTGTGAAAATTTCATGATGATCGCAGAAGTTTTCAATTCATAGCGATTTTTTAGAGTTTCACATAGAAATCGATTTTGAAAACTTCAGAGGCCTTTTTCTCAATGCCTACTTTTTACATATGGGACTGACTTGCGATTCATGGCAGCGTAGGTCGTCCTCGTTCGTCAGCTGGTGGGCACCGAGCTTTCCAATCGTCAGTCTGAATTCATCCTCCTGGCTCAAATTTCCGGAGAACCATTGTGCTTAATCAAATTTAGAATGTTTCACTGGGACTTGGAGCATGGCGAGAAGACCCTGTTGTGAGCTGCTCATCCTGGATAACAAACGCTCAGGTTGAAAAGTCCCAAAAAAATGACCACGTGGTTTATGGACTAGATGTGTGCGCCGCCGCGCCGCGCCGCGCCGCGCCGATGAGAATCCGGCGTGAATCGGCGTGCGGCTCCCCAAGTCAACAAGAATCAAATATTCTATATTTTTTGAACGGGGATAGGTAAAGGGGTGTTATACCCATGCACTGGTGGAACAAGTTTATGGTTATGTTGTTTGAAGCCGATCCAGGAAGCATCGGCGTGTCGGCGTGACAATCGGCGGCGGCGGCGGCGTGAAAACCGCACGCCGATCGGCGTATCCCTTCTCAGAAAGGCTACCATCATTAAAACCATAATATTTCTGCAGCAGCACATAGCTAGATGTCCACTTGTTGTAATCCAATCATTAGAGAGTAGTTAACTTTGTTCATAATTGTTTGAGAAGCCCCACGCCGATGCACGCCGAGTTCACACCGAATATTCGGCGCACACGTCTATTATGGACAGCCCCTAGCGGTCTAGGACTGTACCACCTACGAATTTGTGCGACTCGCTTAATGCTAATGCTAGTTTCATATAAGGAGGGTGTCATTCGCTGCACAATGCTGGCAATCAGTGTATTGAACTCTCTCTCTCACACACACGTTTTTGAGAAAATTCTCATCTATTCCCGACTGGCGTGCAAAATGACTTATTTAACTCGTATTTGTGTAAAAACTTCCATAGTATCTGCAATTTTACATAGGGCTGGTCCTGCTTGTGTTCCTCTCCGGGATGAGATGCATGTTAAACTTTAAAGAAATAGGAGATATTGGGGTTACTTAAATATATTTAAATTTTTAAGGCCGTGCGATGAGCGAAACCAGCTACATTCGATAATACGAAAGTTTTTACACAAACAGGAATTAAATAAATCATTTTTTGCACTCCAGGATTTTTCCAAAAAGGTGAAAAATAGAGAAAGTGGGGATAAAACGGAGTCTATACACTGATTTCCAGCATCGTGCGACGAATGACACCCTCCTTATCTGAAACTGTAGAGAGTTTTGCAGCTTTTGTCATAAGTTCATTTGAATCCATCCACTTCGAGCAGAGATATATAGTTTATTAAATAAAAAAACCCTAATTAATCCACCTAGCGGTGATGGTGCCTTTCTCGTACTTTAAAATATCCTTTCAACAAAACTCGAGCGACATGTTGATGACATTGACATAATTACAAAATGAAAACTGCTTGCTAAATCTACTCAATATGGATACATTTTATATTAGCATAACATCCAATATTCAGAAAATATAAGACAATGATCCAAAATTCAAACCAAACAAGCGTCATGAAGCCGCAAAATTTTGAAACGTCATTTTTGATTTTCCGGTCATCATTTTATGACTCCGGATATCTACTCCAACTAAACAAACCGCCATCTTGAACATTGAGACACCATCTTGGATATTCTGGTACTCATTTTTGGACTCTGCACCTAAAATTACATAAAATAGTCGCCGTATTGAATTTTGGCATGTCTTTTATGATTTTCTGGTTACCAGTTTTGGACGAAGACCGGCATTCTTCCCCATTCAAACTATATTCATATTGCAGACTTTGTGAAACAGCGCACAGCTTGGGTTTTCTGATTACAAGTTTTGAATTCTGGACATATTTTCATACAAAATACAGTATCGGACAAAAAAAAATGCACCAAAGCCATTTTCCCATACAAACTACTCAACTTCAGATTGCCATATCTCTGTTATTTCTCAAGCGACTGTTTTCATTTTTCTGTGACGAGCTACAAAGCATTTCAATTTTCAAAATATTTTGAAAAAGTTCTGTAATATCTATTGATACAAAAGTTACAGATAGGTTGAATTTTGACAATAAAAATGCACCAAGACATGAAGTTCAATAACAAAAAATGGTTACGTCATATCATTATGTTGTCTTCGGCAAATATGTTTCTTGTGTGATGACGAATAAATTAGCTGAAGAGACCAACATTATTTGACTTCAGCATTTTTAGAAATAAGATAATTTGTCTTGGTGCATTTTTATTGTCAAAATACACCGTCTGTAACTATTACATCAATAGCTATCACCGAACTTTTTCAATAGTTTTAAAAAATTGAAACGTTTTGTAGTTCGACACAGAAAAATGAAAACAGTCGCTTGAGAAATGACTGAGATGTGGCAATCTGAAGTTGACTAGTTTGTATGGAAAAACGGCTCTGGTGCATTTTTATTGTCCGATACTGTATGCCCATAATGCAAGAATTAAAAATCCTATAAAATAGGCACTAGCTTGAATACTGGGCCATTATCTTGGACTTTGGACCGCTATCTTGGATACTCTGGTGGACTCCGAACATATTTCCCATACCAAATACACTTATTTAACATAGTTTTAGAGCTCAAAATTCCTTAAAACAGCCACCATCTTCTGCAGACGCGATCGAATTCTTATTTTTCCATTCAACGTTGACCCATCCTGCTATAAATTTACACCTTAGGAATCTGAAATGGTACGATTTGATGAGATCGCTTTAGTTTTGTCTATATTTTGTTCTCATATATGAGGACTTAGACCTATTCGTCACTGTTGTTCATACCTAATGTTTATAAGGCCATTAAACAAAGCCACGATTTAATTTTTCACATGAACGTTGGTTCTGCTACACAACAGCTAGTCTCTAATGTGATCTAAGGCTATTTTCTTGCTAACCGTTCATTAGATTATCAAAGAATCTGCGATCTGATGTGTCGTATGTATGGGTTTGGTTCATTTTTATATTTGGCAATTTCCGGTGGGATAGCCGGATCTGATTCCATTAGTCATGGACCATGACACTACTGGTTGTCCCAATTATGGTCTGAGAATATTTTATTGCTATTTATTCACCTTTACCTAATCACCGCGATTTGATATATCGCATGAATGGGTTTGCTTCTCTTTTACTTCTAACCACTTTCGAAGCCACAGCTGAACCCGCAACACTACCGGGAATCTAATGTGGTCTGACCCTATTTTTCCATCAGGTTGTCGATAAGTCGTGATCAGTCTTGTTAGGGTTCACTTGTATATTTGGCCACTTCCAGCGGGACGACTAGAACCGGTTCCGGAACACTACCGGTTCAGATATGGTCTGAGATGATTTTCCTGCTGATTATCCATCAGGCCATCGAAAATGCCGTGGTTTGATGTGCCGCATGCATGGTTTTGGTTCAATTGTATATTTGGCCACTTCCAGCGGGACGCCTAGAACCGGTTCCGGAACACTACCGGTTCAGATATGGTCTGAGATGATTTTCCTGCTCATTATCCATCAGGTCATCGAATATGCCGTGATTTGATGTGCCGCATGCATGGGTTTGGTTCAATTGTATATTTGGCCACTTCCAGCGGGACGCCTAGAACCGGTTTCGGAACACTACCGGTTCAGATATGATCTTAGACTATTTTCCTGCTTGCCGCTCATCAGGTTATCGAAAATGCCGTGGTTTGATGTGCCACATGCATGGGTTTGGTTCACATGTATATTTGGCCACTTCCAGCGGGACGACTAGAACCGGTTCCGGAACACTACCGGTTCAGATATGGTCTGAGATGATTTTCCTGCTGATTATCCATCAGGTCATCGAAAATGCCGTGGTTTGATGTGCCGCATGCATGGGTTTGGTTCAATTGTATATTTGGCCACTTCCAGCGGGACGCCTAGAACCGGTTCTGGAACACTACCGGTTCAGATATGGTCTGAGACTATTTTCCTACTAACCGTTCATCAGCTTATCGAATAAGCCGCTATTTGATGTGTCGCATGCATGAGTGTGGTACACTTTTATATTTGACCACTTCTGGCGGGACACCCGGAACCGGTTCCGGGACACTACCGGTTCAGATATGGTCTGAGACTATTTTCTTGCTTACCGTTGATCAGATTATGGAAAAAGCCGCGGTTTGATGTGTCGCATGCATGGGTTTGTAGCATTTTCATATCTGGTCCCTTCCTGGGGTACCGGTCCGGAACACCTAAATGGCCATAACTCCGGAACGGCTGGACCGATTCGAACCATTTTCAATAGGAAACAATGGGACCAGATTCCGCGTCGAATGAACCATCGGTCATTAAAATCGGTTGAGGTTTACTGCCAAAAAGTGATGTGAGTTTTTTTTGTACACACACATACACACACACATACATACATACACACACACAGACATCACCTCAATTCGTCGAGCTGAGTTGATTGGTATATGTGACTCGACCCTCCGGGCCTTCTATCAAAAAGTCGTTTTTGGAGTGAACATATAGCCTTTCCAGTACACTTAGTGTACGAGAAAGGCAAAAACACTCGATTTTTTTTTTTTTTTTTTGCAAAGTTCAGCTTTTCTAGTTTTGACTCAGTGTGTAAATATAACAAGCATCAACTTGATACTTCGTAGCACATACAATTGTATTGGGGTGACTTTTTCGCTGACACAAGAAGAACATCCTCGCATAAACTTTCTCATTCATTGTCGCATTGAGGTTTATTATTCGATCGGTCATAGCGAATCTGTTCGCTATATCGCACGATATCATCACGTCGGTGTACAATTTTTCATTGATGAGAATAATAAAAAAAAATGCAAAAATAGTCCACCAGGAATCCGCTGTGAATAATGATTGTGTGAACGCGTAATGATCAATTAGTATCAATGGCGCCTTAATTAATCCGCTCGTGGACCGATCAATGGATGCATCGTTGAATGGATTCATCGCTGAATGGCAGATATCCGCTATTATACTTCTTTTTCTCCGTGGTGCGTCTCATCGGTCGGAACACGACTTGAAACGTTGTACCTGACCTTCATTTTTGCTCGAACACCACTCATTACACGACACTCAAGTGCCTCACTTTTGTACAGTTTATCCGCCGTGGAAGCTGCTTTGGCTTGCACTTTCGCATCATGTACGTGTACATACGCTCATCCATGCATACCTGAATCTGCCGTGGAATTTAGTGCATGCTAGTCAGAGATTTGAGGCACCCCGCTTGATGTTGAACGTTTTGTTCACCGATGCTCTTAAAACAACCTCAGGGGAAGCTTAAGGTGTGAAGAGCATAAGCATCCTCCGGCATGATAAAGCGACAGACAAGGGCAAATATGGCTCGCTTGTTTTTGCATTCAAAATTATTCTCAGCTGACAGAACAAATTCCAAATGATGATTGTGTTCAATTAACATACTTTATTTTGAATTCAGTGCAACGAACGACACATTCTAATACCTACGGTGCTGCACAAAGTGTAGTAACATTGATCGATTTAAACACAAACTAGTGCGCTCATGAAAATTGTCAAATTTTACATTTTATTTATTTCCAAATATATTTGTTAAAACTAAATAAAATCATAACTAAAAACATGTTAAAAATTATGACAAATAAATTCAACTAAATAGTATATGTGTACCTTTCGAACACGTCTGCAATGTAAATGAACGAAATAAATGAAAAACAGAAGAAATCGTTTTATACATCGATTTTACTGCTGGCTACCTCGCCCAAAGCAAGAAAACTGGCTTGTTCTGCAACAACAACTTACCAATTTAGAATGGATTAGCGTTTCGTTGCCACGAAACCCCTTGCCAAAATGAAAAGGCTACACGTTTTGCATGTCGCATGATCTACCTACTGAGGCAATCCAGTTTTGATCTGTGCTTTTTTAATCTAATCAATGTGTTGTTTACCGGAAGCCAGTAGGACGTATTGGTGGCAATAATTAGGCAACTTTTTTTCGGTCGCTCGATTTTGGAAGGCAGCACAAAGCCGAAGAGGTCTCCACAACACTTATTGGTCACGTTTGACCGCTTTACCGAAACCCAAGTGACAGGGTAGGAAATCCACTGTGATTACAGCTGGGTGTCGTAGCTATCGGGAACTGGAAAACGAAGCAAAAACTGAAACACAGAACCACGCCAATCCATTTCTCAAAATGCGGAAACGTTTACCGTTCTTTCGAATGAAAAAAAAAATCGTTACCTGGTCAAGCAACTACGATGACGACGACGACGTCTACAGAGCAACAGCAATAGGTGGACGGAACACTGGCACGAGCCACACCATCGAACCGGAGCGGTCCACACTTGTCTGTCACACATGTGTTTAACCTCTAACAAATTGTTTTCCGTAAACGCAACCATCCAGTTTTAGTAGTGACTACAACAAGTGCCATACAACCGCACTTTGGCTCTGACTAGAAACCGTAGAGACTAGGTGCGGGCTGGGACAAATAATTGAAATTCCAGTACCCACTGTAAATGGGTGAAGCAGTCGACTGTGGGAGAGGGGTTCGATATGATAAAGTGCTCTATGCAAAGAAGGCCCTTTCACATTCAGAACATATTGCTGTTCATAACCAAATTGCATAGTTATGATTTCATATCGGTAGTATCAACTTCAGTTCTTGATGATCCTCGTTTAAAAAAGGAGTACATATGCATTTTTCTAAAATTCTGTCGCGTAACGATGTACCTACTTACATTCAGCCCTGTCTGTCCATAGTGGTGCAGAGATTCAAGTAAAAGATCTCCACCTAGATCTGTGGACAGGTCAAATTCATATCGACTTCTGTTATGCTTGTTACTAATGCTGCGCCCCCATGAGCCACTTATGATGGTCATCAACCCTCTATGCTTCATTAGCCTGGTACACGACACGGCGTGTGTATGGGAAAAGTTTATAACAAAAAAATGGGCATCGTCAAATTTTTCGCTATTCAAAAATAGAGGCTTTCAGCTTTCATTTGCAGGGTCCCTCAAAAAAATCCACCGAGGGATCCCGAACAACTTTTTCAGAATACTGTTTTTCCCCATACAAAATGCACGGTTCCAAATTAATCCCTATTTCTACTTAACAAACAGACCCAATTTTTGTATGAAAAAGTTCCCCCGATGGAATATTTCGATGTTGTGCTTGAATGAAAGCTGGTAGCGTCAACTTTCACGTAGCGTAAAAATTAGCGATGCCCATTTTTTTGTAATAAATTTGTTCTACCAGACACACCGTGTTTATATGGGAAAATCTAAAACATGAAAAAACTCAAACTCCTGTATACTTTTTGAGTTCCATTTTGGTCCTATATCAACTGTGCAAAATTTCAGATCGATCGAAGAAACTATATTTTAGCGCCCGCCATTCTTAGTTTTTCATACGATTGACTATGGGGAAAATTTACTTCTACAAAGAAAAATCGCTTGAGGTCACCCATTGATCCCTAAAAATAAGTCGTTGAATGATTTCTGTAGATAACGAGGAATCAGACCTCCGAAGACCGCAAAGCGATGCGACATTCGTGGAAAAAGTTATAAAGCCTTTCCCGATCGACAAAATTACGAGATTTTATTATTTATTGTTATTCCTTACATGCTAAACAGCTTTGGCATGCCATTCGGTTTTCGGTCAATAACTTTTTCCACATGCGCTTTGCGGTCTTCAGAGGATTTGTTCCTCGTAAAATTTCCATCATAACTCATCCATCGATATGTATTTAGGGGTTAAAGGGCAACCAGTGTCGATTTTTATTTGAAAAAGTGATTTTCCCCATAGTAAATCCTATGAAAACTTAAAACGGCTGGCGCTAAAATATAGTTTCTCCGATCGAGCTGAAATTTTGCACAGTTGATATGGGGCCAAAATGGAACTCAAAAAGTGTACAGGAGTAAAATGTCTTTTTGTGTCCCACGCTAATGCTTCATCACGCAGCTCCTGATGTTTCTCAAGGTACTTTTGCTAGAAATCTGGCGGACGCCGGTTGGCTGGGATGATCCTATTAAAGATGATCAGTTTCATAAGTGGCTGACATGGCTAACATTGTTTCCAAGCATGGGAACAGTCGAAATCCCTTGGTGCTACCGCTCATTAAGTCGGTGGAAGCCTACGCGGAAATGCCTTGCCGATGCTAGCGAGAACGGATTCGCAGCGGTAGTATACCTTCGGTACGAGGAGGAACGAGTGATCCAATGTGCTTTGGTGGGAGCAAAAACCAGAGTAGCTCCATTTGAGTTCTTGTGCATTCCGCGGTGAGTTGCAAGCAATCCTAGCAAGATTAGCAAAAGATACATGAATGTTGTTAGTATCCAATCTACGAGGTATACCGTAACTACGCTAACGCTAACGATAACGCTAACGCTATTCCGCGGTCTGAGTTGCAAGCGGCTCTTCTCGGTGCTCGCTCGGCATAGACGATCTTGGCATCCCTATCTACCAAGATCAGTGAGCGATACTTCTGGACGGATTCGAATGACGTACTTTGCTGGTTAAGATCATACCATCACCGATACAGCCAGTTTTGGGGCATTTCGGGTCTGCAAAGTGCTTGACTCGACAGATGTTACAGAATGGCGATGGATTCCTACGAAGCAAAACGTTGCCTATGAGGGGACAAAATGGACAAGGTCTCCTGATCTATCCGCCGATAGCCGCTGGTTCCAAGGGCCGAATTTTTTCAGGTTGGACAAACACGACTGGCTCACATCTCCAAGTTTTCACAACGTTGATTGGACCCCATCTGCTAATGCACGAAAAAACTGAGGAGCCAGTAACCACTCCGTAAAACTACTCCAAGTGGAAACTACTACTTCGAACAACAACACATGCATTTCGCTATATCGATAACCTCCGAGGGAGCACGAAAATGTCTGAACGCTTCGATGGAACACTATCCCTTTAAGAGTTTGAAAAAGCAGAGAAATATTTGATCCAACTGGCACAAATTGCTGTTGATGCGGCAGAAATTATAAGGCTGTCAGTTAAACGTCCTGACGCCCGAGACCTGAGACGAATCAATAAAATCAACCTGCCTTTTCGTGAAAACGGAGCTAGCGAATTCATCAACCGAGATGCAGATTCTAGATGCTAGATTGAACATTTCAACCTCCAGAACCCACAGAGATACCGCATTCCAAGACTGAAGATAACCTACCACAAGCCCAGACCAGACTGTCAATTCTGTAAAATTTTGCTAGCCAAACCTAAACCGCCGGTGATGGCTGACCTTCCCATATAACGTCATCGACGGTTGGTCGACAACGGACCAGATCTTCACTCCAGAAATGGCGTGAATACCAGGTTCCAACGCATCACCTGTTAATCGACTTCAAATCAGCATGCGACAGTATCGACCGCGCAGAGCTATGGAAAATCAAGACGGAAACGGCTTTCCTGGGAAGCTGACTTGACTGATTAAAGCAACGATGGACGGTGTGCAAAACTGTTCATTCGAATTTCGCCGAGAAATGCGACAAGGTGATGGACTCTCATGCCTACTCTTCAACTCGCTCTGGAAGGTGTGATGCGACGAGCCGGGCTCAACAGCCGGGGAATGATTTTCACAAAATCCGGTCAATTTGTGTAATTTGTGGATTATATGGACATTATCGCCCGAATTGGAACGGTGGCAGAGCTGTAGACCCACCTGAAACGCGAATCAGCAAAGGTCGAAGTGGTGATGAATGCCTCAAAAACAAAATTCATGCTGGTAGGCGGAACCGAACACGACCGAATCCGTCTGGATAGTAATATTACGATGGACGGGGATACCTTCGAGGTGGTGGAGGAATTCGTCTATCAACGATCCTTACTGACGGCTGACAACAACGTGAGTCGTGAAATTCGAAAGCTCATCATCAGCGGCTCCAGAAAAAGCTGTGGTCTAAAAAGATTCACCCACGCACCAAACGCACCATGTACAAAACGCTAATAAGACTGGTGGTCCTCTACGGACACTAGACATGGACCATGCTCGAGGAGGACTTACAAGTACTCGTAGTTTTCGAGCGACGCGTGCTAAGGACAAGCTTTGGTGGTGTGCAGGAGAACGGTGTGTGGCGGAGAAGGACGAACCACGAGCTCGCTGCACGGTGAACCCAGCATCCAGAAGGTGACCAAAGCCGGAAGGATACGATGGTCATGGTATGTAGCAAGAATTTCGGACAACAACCCTGCAGAGTTGGTGTTCGCGGTAGATCCAGTTGGCACAAGAAGGCGTGAAGCACAGAGAGCACGATGGGCGGGACAGGTGGAGCGTTACTTGGCGAGCATCGGGCGTGACCGAGGATGGAAAACGGCAGCCACGAACCGTGTAGAATAGAGAAATATTGTTAATTTCTTCAGTTTTATCTTGAATTTGATGTAATACTTAATAAATGAAATTAAGTCACTGTGACTTACTTATAACAAAACAATACTTACTTGCTAGAAGTAAATCACAATGACTTCTGCACAACAAAAAACCAGCGCCGCCTTGACTCTCTGTGACAAGTGTGTTACTTGGGTGATCTTTTCTAGCACCTTAAACTATTAAACTTTTGGTATATATGCCGACGGGTCTCCGTGTGGCTTCCCCGCCTTTGGCAATAGAACCAGGTTCTGCCTCTGTAGGTAGTCCCTGGGGCCCCCTGAAACCCGCTTAAACTCCTTGCAATCCCCTGAAAGGATGCCTCTAAGACCCCATGAAACGCCTTTAAGATCCCTGGAATGCCTGAGACCTCCCGGTACACCCTAAACCCCTCAAGAACCCCCTTGAACCACCCCTGAGACTTCCTTGTACCCGACGGAACACCTTGAAACCCTCCGGAATGCTCCTAAGAGCCATGGAACTACCTGAGAGCCCTTGAAGCACTCCTGAGCTCCCATGGAATCCATTTGAGACGCCTTGAAACCCCTTGGGGCCTTCTAGAACGCTGTTAAAATTGCATTGCCATATGTTAGCCGGTTTGAAATAATAGCAAACGTATGCGAAAATACTACGTTTCAAACGAGGTTCAAAATACATATTGATATTTTATGGTTCTTTCACAGAAGGTCGAAGGTTAGAATGTTGAAAGTCGAAAGGTCGAAAATACTAAAGGTCGAAGGGCCAAAAGGTCGAAATAAAAACCCTAGGTCAAAAAATCGAAAGGACAGAAGGTTGAAGGCTAGTAGTAAAACAGAAAGGGAAGATTCGTTAGGTACGAGGAGCGGATCCAAATTTATTCAAGTATCTAAGCGTCACATGTAATCAGTATGAAGAATTTGTAGGATTTAACAACAAATGTTTAAAACGAAAAAAAGAAAAATTACTCATTAAATGACAGTAAATTCAATGTCTAATAAAAACATTTGACTAAAACGAGAGGGTAATAAAACACATAACCTTGACTTTTACATCTTTTGATATTTGAGAAGATCTTTGAAAAAACATGTTAAATATATTTGAAGTTCAATTTAGAATAACCCCTGTAATGTACAACTCTAAAGAACGACTTTTTTTTCAAGGAAGGCAAAATATTAAAAACTGTCATATTATTAGTTAAAAGTGTATTTTTCTTGCTACACAATGTACAAACCAACATATATAAAAAAGCCCTTCATTTTAAAGTTGCAGTGCGAACGTTAAGTAATAATGAAGACGAAAAAGGTTTTATGGTCATTTAAATCTTCGGCCTTATGTTGTTTTTTTTTTTAATTTCTACCTTTCGACCTTTTCACCTTCGCTTTTTGATTATTCAATCTTTTAGGGTTCATTCAAATATTACGTAACGCAATGGGGGGAGGGAGGGGGTCTAGCGCTGTGTTACGCTTCATACAAAATTTCAAAATCTTCCATACAAAAGTTGTTACGTGGGGGTGGGAGGGGGTCCAAAATTGTCATATTTTGCATTACGTAATATTTGAATGAACCATTTGACCTTCGATCTTTTGTCCTACAACTTTGTGTTGTAGAACAAACTTAGAACAAAAACAAAAAGTAGAAAGGTCAGAAGTTTAAACAAAAAAGTACACTTGAAAAGACAGGTTGTCAATAAGACAAAAGTTCTTTTTTTCCCCTTTTTATTGCTTTACATTCTCATTGCAACTAGACCTACATCACTTCATTTTTTAGCACTTCTACAGCAATCCAGATTGTAGGGAATCGAATCTTTAATGTTGGCTTTTTATAATAGTTGGCGTTTACCTGGTACTTGTTAATTGTAGAACGTATCATTCTTTTGACAACGGCACTTGTATTGAATATTTTGTTTTATAATTATTGATTACTATTGCTCACAGTACAATCGGAACAATGGCCAATAAAGTTAATATTGTAGAAAATAATCTGTTGAGGTTAAGATATCGTAAATGAGAAAGTATTTAAAAAATTGGAATGAGACGTATCAACATACTCTTTCATTCTTTTTCCATAAAATGTTACAAGAATGTTTGTTTAGTTGCATTCAACAATGGACCGTCATCGATCAGAGATTTTTAATCTACTGTATATTTGTGAGCCTGACCCTCGTTCATCGGTCTCTCCGGTTGCTCCTTTTTGCATATGCATGTAGATCGCGGAAAAAGCTCGTTCGGGCGAAATTACCATTTAATTTATTCATAACTGGCGATGCTGGTTTTCCGTACCTTCCCTCTGAATGGGGTACAGGCTGCTGCTGCCGCCGCTGCACCTTTCGGTCGATTGCAACTAAACTCTCGACAACGGCTACGGTGGACGCCGCCGTTATCGGTCGTATACCGCCTGAGCACTGGAGGGGAAAATGTCCTTCAGATTATACAACATCACGAGCAAAAGGTCTCCGCCACCGCCAAGTATCACAAAGCAGTTTTGTACCTAAACCGGGTGCAGTGTTGTCTGCTGGTTGTCCACGTAGCGGGCGAGAAAGCGAATATGGGATTGAACAAGCGCAGCGGTAGCACTGGTTCTGGCAGCAAACAAATTTACCACGTCCGTGTGGTTTGCATTGGTTGGCCCCAGCAGTAATGAAATGAGATTTTTTCAAAAAAAAAAAAAAAAAATAAATCGATATTTGGGAATTATTAATATTTCTGATAAAAACGGTAGAATCTGCATTTTTACAATCAATTTAGAAGATTAGTTTAGTCGTGTTTTATCTGAGCAACAAACGATTGCGGACGTGTTACATCTAATTTAAATATTTAAAATATTCGACAAAGTAGTTCCACTATTAAATTTATCATTTTGATCATAGCCTATTCATAACGGACATTTGGCACATAAAACGCTTAGCTGAGGTACACCCCCGTGCGTTTATCCTAAATGAAGATTGACCAGCCGGACATTTGGCAACAAGATAGATGATTTATTGTATCTACTGAAATTTAAGTGCCAAGGTCTTCGTTTTCAGATTTACTACCCATACCCAGACTAGCATTTCCAAATTATGCATTCCGTTCTATTGTAAAACGTTTGCCAAACTGGCGGTCCCAAGCCTCAATAAAGGCAACGAAGAGGTTTCAGCTTGAGGGTTTTGGCGCACTTAATTAGATTTAAAAACACCACATTGCACCGCACCTCTGCGCAGCCGGTTAATGTTTGGCCAAAAGGTGCTCCATTTGTTCCCACTCGGATCCTTTCACACGCTCGATCAACTGATTGGACATGTGTGCCTCCGAGCGGCTTGCTCTATTAGTCCGTCGAAAGGAAAAGAAAACCATGCCACATTCATGCAACGAAATAGCGAGAAATGATGAAAAATATACGATTGTTAATTGTTTGCTAACCGCCGTTGTTATACAGTAGTAAAGTTTTATTGGTTTATCCGTGTTGCTGGCTTTCGATAGAGGTCTGCCAGTTCTTTTGAAAATGTGCACAACAAATTCAATAAATCACCCACCTCAGGCTGCCGCCGCGATGGTGTCTAACTCTGTTTAGTTCTGCTTCATTCGCGTCTGATCCAAAATAAATTGAAATGCCTATTTTATGGTGCTGATCAGCTAAATTTTCGGTTTCATGACACGCGTTGTGGAAATAAAGCGACGGCTTCACTTTCAAATCAATAATGTTGGCACATGAGTCATAAATAGTAAATTGGTGATGTTTAATGGTGGAGAACGATCATATGCACTCATCCATCTCAATTTCTTGGAATTTAGATTAGAAGTCTTGAAGTAACCATACACTTGATACCTTGATGACTGCAGCGTAGCTTTATTCCTGGGTCAAGCCTATAGGCAGTAGAGCTCCATTATCGTCAGTCTTGGATTCCTTCAGTTTTCGTGACGCTTAGTGTACTCAGATTTTCTTTAACCGAGTACAGCTAGCGCGTACCCCGTTGCATATTGTTTTCGTAATTATTATTTTTTGACATTCGTAATACGAGACAAGTTCCCAGGAGTCTACCATAATACGCGATTCTACCGGTATCTCTCTATGGTCACAAGGCGCGGATGTTGAAGGAGACAGACAAAAAAGCTTTCGGAATTTCTGAGCGAAAAGTGCTGCGGACAATTCTCGCAAAGAAACATAAACTCGTGAATCATTAATTGTATCAAGAAGTGAATATTTTATAATTTTGTTTGTGTGTGTGTGTGTGTGTTTTTTGGAGATGAACCAGCCTCGGGCTGAAAATCTCCCTAATAAAGCTAATAATAATAATTTTGTTTGCGTTTGCCATGGTTGGCACCAGCTACCACCTTAAGCCTCTCTCCCCTGGAAGCTTGGGTCCTGGCCAGTGATGGAAAACAGTGAGGAATGCAGCTGAGTAGACACAAACGCAAAGCAATCCTACTCGTGAACAACAGAAGCCAGAATATATTCGCACTTCCTTCACTCGCGAGCTAACGAAGCTGGTCGCACTCGTGATTGATTCGCGAAGCAGCTCTGAACATTTTTTCAATTTTGTGAAAAAACGAATTTACACGGCCGACAGATTAACTTTTCAGGAACAATAAAGCACAAAACACTACTATCTGATGGATAATTACTTGTTTTGCTATTAAAATCGCACTAAAATGTAATTCCCGCATCTCCACTTGTTCTTCGCGAATAAAAGTTCATGAGTGTTTTTGTTTTTGTTTTGCTTCATACTCGTGAAGCAAGCGGGTGCGAATAAACTCACACACGGCTTACTCTCGGCACCGCGAGTAAACCGTTTGTTGCTTTTACACTCGCGAGTTGATTCAAGAAGAGAGTGTTTGCATCTCTGGTCCTGGCCAATACTATACTGCCGTGTGCAGCATAGTTTTCTCATGTTAATAGGGATTCCCATAGAACATGGGACAACTATGCTGCACGTGGCAGTATAGACTACCCGTTGAATGCAAGCTTCCGGATGGAGGGGGCCAAATCAAGTTGTTGTTCGTCGGCCCGCCATTTGCTCTGTAGTTCAAGTATGATTCGGGAGCCGTGGAAGTAGTGGAATCCTACTTGTCCACCCCCGTACACATTCTTTCAATAATGTTGTCCTGCGGGATATCTCTACCACATACCTCCTGCATACTCGACCTTTGCTCCACGAACCGCGGGCATTCAAAGAGCAAATGCTCCGCCGTCTCGTCACAGTCTGCGGGGGAGCCTGCATGTCCGAACTTGTGCAGATACCACCTTAAACACCCATGGCCTGATAGACATGGTGTCAAGTGAAAGTTCACCTCGCCATGGGGCCTGCTCGTCCATTTAGACACGCTCGTTAGGGAACGTCCATAAATTACGTCACGCAAAAATCGACCATTTTCAACCCCCCCTCCCCCCTATGTCACACTTTTTGTATGGAACCTCTAAAATTTTTGTATGGGTTGTCACACTTTTCTGAACCCCCCCTCCCCCTCAAAGCGTGACGTAATTTATGGACGTTCCCTTATGAGCCTGTGTATTCAGCTACACTTGCTGGAAGCATCCCATTCCCGCTGCCACTTCAACATAGACGATATTCTGGCGATCCGTCTCGCACCACTTATGCCGCGTCACTCGAAGTGCTTTTCATCCTCTGCCACTACTAGTGCTATGGGCATCATGCCCGCCAGCACACATACCGCGTCCTTTGAGACCGTGCGGTATGCGCTGACCACCCTAAGACACATAAGCTTGTGGGTACTCTGGTGTTATCGCATAACGTTTCGGTTGACCACTAGGACACCCTACCATGCAACACCGCCATACTGTAGTATGGAAACCGCTACAGTCGCGAGCAGCTTACGCTTACTCGAGACTATTGCTGAGCTATCTGACATTATCTTTGACAGTGCCATTATCGCCATGCTTGCCCTTTTGCAGGAATATTCTACGTGGCTTCCGAATTTCAGCTTATCGTCGATCATGATCCTCAATTGCTTCAGTGAGCGCTTAGAGTTGATCGTCCATCCACCTGTGGTGACCACTGTCTGTTGTTCTTACTTGCGGTTATTTACCACTACTAGCTCTGTTTTGGAGTGCGCGAGTGCCAACTGTTTTGATATCAACTAGTTCTCCCCTATGTCAATTGCGTGCGTTGCTGTCAGTTCCACTTCCTCTATCGACTCACTGTACACACGCTCGGTGGAAGTTGGGGTCTCAATACGCTATCGTACCCCACGTTCTATAATACCGGTCCAAGATGGAGCCCTGAGGTACCCCGCGGTAATGGTAGGAGCTACCCTGGAGCTCGCTCTTCTCGGTGTCATAGATTAGCATCAAATTTTGGAAGTAGCTCTCCTGTATCCGGTATAGGTAAACCAGGACTCCTAGGTGATGAATGGCACTCTCGATGGTGGCCCAGCTGACGCTGAATCCATTCTTTACATCTATCGTAACGACCACGCAACAGCGGATTCCCGTTCACTTCTTTCGGAGCGCCGTCTTAATAGCTATTGTCGGGATACCGTCCGAACCCGGAACCTTGTTCAACGCTTGACGCTTGACTTCGCTATTGCGATGAGCTCGTTGTTCATGACATCGCTTTGGCCGTTTAAGCCATAGCGGACGGGGGCCCATGATCTTGTATCTTAGCGGGAAACAACGTTTCCACGATCTTCTGCAGCATCTCGGGGTAGCGTTCGGGGGGTGCTGACGTGCCTTTCGTTTTGATCATGACTGCTCTGTAGGCATTACCCCAAGGGGTAGTATTCGCAGCCTGGCAGAGTTTTTTAAAACACACTTGCTTACGCGCCTCAATCTCTTTGTTCAGTGATAGTTTATCAGCCCTGTTTGAGCTTTTTGCATCCTACTTCTAGCTCTTAGGCAGGATGCGCGAAGTTCTGCGATTTCTGGACAACTTCAGTATATCGGGTTGCGTCCATTTCTGGTTGGGGATCGCCTTGTCATTGCGGCGTCACATTCACGGCTTAGGGTTCCTACTAGATCATGAATGGTGTAATAGTTCAGACTAGGCATACCACTAGTTTTTAGTTATTATTAAATTTTGAATTCGAACTGGAAAATCCATCTCCGAAAAACTACATTATCATACTTGCCAAAACGCAATTGCATTCACAATTGTGCGACAGATTAGCGTTTGTTATCGACGATTCTCGACAATTTCCTATATCTCGCTCTCTTTTGCAATACCTCTTGTCGAGACCGGTCACCAAAAGCGTGGAATAAAAAGTTTACCGAAACACCGTGTAAAATATACCGTTTTTTATTAGCTTAGAACAGTGAGGGGAATTGTCTGACAAATGAGGCACAAAGCAAGCAACAAGGAAGGCGCGGCGATTATTCTTTATCCCAACTGGTAATAACAGATAATGACATGATCTCGAATTTTGTTGTTGCAGACAAAACGGAAGCTGAATTTGTTGCGTACTTTTCAACTCGTGAATAATCATTTATTACAAACCCAAAATCAAAACTGTTTCATGATAGATCATCAGCACTGCAATGCGTGTTTACCGAGTCGAAGTTTCCGCTTGAAATTCGCAATGCTAGGCTTAAAAATCTTTAAACTTATGGTGCACGATCTTTATCCTATTCTGTTCAAGTTGGGACAATCTTATGTCGCATTGGGTGGATTGTCGCAAAAACGCAGGATGCGACATTGACATTATTGTTGCCCGATGGTTGAATTTTGATTCACTGGTTTAGAATAAATCGGAGTTTTGTGTTAGTTGAGTATTCACGTGTGTTAAAAGTGATTCTCACCCGGAAGAAAAGCCCGTGATACGACCCCTGATACAACACTCTGTATGGAATCAGATGATCGCTGTGCGTGTATCCATCGTCGACCCTCCAGTCCGAGCTAGTATTTAAGAACAGGGCTAAGGCTGTTTCAAGTAAATGGAGGTAAAGGGAGTTTAGTTTGTGTTGTTGGCTAGTATCTGTTTAAAGTACTCTAAAAGATTACTTTAATTCATCAGATCTACATGCATAACTTGTGTGTTTGACAAGAAAATGCTTGCATAACCTCATGCAACTATGTGGTATCAAGTGATGAGGTCGATGTTTGTTTGAGAATATCCAAGGACTTTTTGAGCATGACTCTACAAGTGTAATAGAATGTTGTGAATCTCTTCTCAAACCACCTAAAAGCAGAAATCCAATATGTATTGTCAAAACTGCAGGCCTCCTGGAACACCCCCCGCCCTCCACCATAACCCATCTGAGACCTTACAAACCACCTGAAACGCCCCTGTAATACCCCCTGAAATATCCCTGTAACGCATCTGAAACCCGTTGAAAATTCCCTGAAACTCTCTCGGAACCACGACAACGCACCTGAGGCCCTCCGAAATTCACAAAAAATAGTCCACCCTCTGTGCTATCGCCACCGTACATATTGATGACATTCGTTGGTCTTCTCGTTTTTTTTTTCTGTGCAAATAGTTTTCCTTAGGTAGTGCCATAATTGGTACAGGCATCCTACGTGATCGGTCAATACTCCATTGCACGGTGACGTCATCAAGAAATCGCTCTCTTTGGTTCTACCCCGTTAGGCCGAAAGCCGTTAGGGCAGCATCCATTTATTACGTAACGCTAAAATCGACATTTCTCGACCCCCCCCCCTCCCCCCTCCGTAACGCTTTTTTGTATGAAAACCCGAAATTTTTTGTATGGACCGTAACGCTCGGTCATACTCCCCCCCTCCCCCTAGAGCGTTACGTAATTTGTGGATGGCGCCTAGGCCGAATGCCGTTAGGCCGAATGTCGTTAGGCCGAATGCCGTTAGGCCGAAAGGGTCGTTAGGCCGAAAGGGTCGGTAGGCCGAAAGGGTCGTTAGGCCGAAAGGGTCGTTAGGCCGAAAGGGTCGTTAGGCCGAAAGGGTCGTTAGGCCGAAAGGGTCGTTAGGCCGAAAGGGTCGTTAGGCCGAAAGGGTCGTTAGGCCGAAAGGGTCGTTAGGCCGAAAGGGTCGTTAGGCCGAAAGGGTCGTTAGGCCGAAAGGGTCGTTAGGCCGAAAGGGTCGTTAGGCCGAAAGGGTCGTTAGGCCGAACTGGTCACTAGGTCAAATGGGTTGTAAGGTTAAACGGTTAGCTTAGGCAACTGGATGGAAAGAAACTGTTTAATGTTCGAGATAAACGGTCTTCGACCTTGAAATTTTGGTTGGCTTTGAATGGTTAATTGAATAAACACACTAATAGTTTTTCGCGTTTTAAAGTCTAAATTATAGTCACACCGGAAACAAATTCAGAGTTCCAGTACAAACATGATTAACAAGATTAAGGGCAACTGAATCGAGTTCTCTAAAACTTAGAAAGAACAGCCTATGTTGAAAAGAGGGAAAAATCTTCGAAGAAAAAGCTGTTAGTCGTTATGCTTATAGTGAGTATAAAAGTAATACTACGAAAAAAACACCCTATGTTCAGAAGAAGGAAAAACTCTGTTGAGGGCTGTAAAACATTAAAACTAGAAAGAGCAGCAGTAGACTACCGCCTAGACTACCGCCATGAAACAGGACAGTTAGAATAGAAAGAGTTTAGAAGAAGTAAAATTTCAGATGAAAAAATTGATTACTATAATACGAATATGAGTAAAACAGCCTATGTTCCGAAGAAGAAGGAACTCTAATGAAAAAGTTAATGGCTGTAATCTTTATAATGAAAAACCCAAATTAATCCACCTAGTGGTGATAATGCCTTTCTCGTCGTATATGTTCTCACGACCTTTCCGTCGACGTAAGTCAAAGTGTTCCTGAATCCTGATATTTTTTCAAGAAAAGTAAGCATTTTATCAAAGCCATCATTTAAATGACTTAAAACCTATTGATGGCACATAGTCCGACGTTATGTTCAACGTATAAGCAGAGCTGAATAATAATAGATTTCTCAGTTGACTGCTTGAGCACCTTCACTAACACTGGGGGCTGATCAATATCAACACGATACTAACAAGTCCAGTTGGCCTAGTGGTTGAGGCTATGGATCGCCAGTCTGGAAACGGCGGGTTCGATTCCCGTTCCGGTCGGGAAAATTTTCTGGACTTCCTGGGCATAGTGTATCATTGTACTTGCCTCACAATATACAAATTCATGCAATGGCAGGCAAAGAAAACCCTTCAATTTATAACTGTGGAAGTGCTCTAAAGAACACTAAGTTGAAGAGAAGCAGGAAAATTTCCAATGTGAACGTCGAGCCATAAAGAAGAAGAAATGATCACAAAAACTGCTGTATGATGTACTGTCAAGCCCCGCGTATTCGTCACTCTTTAATACGACACTTTTTAATTTGTAACCTGCTCATTCGACATTTGTCGAATTAAAAAATGATCAAATGTCACAGTGTCATACACTGTAAATACGAATGATCCGATATTGTGGTGTTACTCACACCCGCAGCGGCTCCTCGTGCAGCTGCTACTTCCGAAAGTTCAAATTTGATGCTTTCCGACACCTGATCCGTTTGGTGATCAACCGCAGTGAACCTCGGAAGCCAACAATTGTAAAATGATCAAGCAATCAATTCGTACCACCACAATATTTGTAAGATTTATGTTGAAAAACAAATCATACAATCTAAACAAAACTAAAACAGAGTTAGTTTATCGAATTACAAGTTCACGCAGGTAATTTGACTGCAATCATTGTCGAATTTCACATTTTACCACTTTCGGTTCACATTTTACCACTTACTGATTGTCCCTGATATGGTCTTAGACTAGTTTCATGCAAATTGTTGATCAGTTTTCCTAAAAAGTCGCAAATTGATGTAATGCATGTTTGAGTTTGGTTCATTTGTGCATTTCGCCAGTTCCGGGGTGGCACTCGAATCTGGTTCCGGAACACTACCGGTAAATTGATAAAATAACGACCGTCTTTGATAATTTGATAACGATTGCTGGCGTATTTTCGGTCCTCGGGTTGCTTATAAAACAACTGTTTTAATTAAAGCCGACGTTTCGAGCGTTTATTCACTCATCTTCAGGGCAAACTACAATTTACATACAAAGTTTGAGTAGTCAAGTAATTTGTTATACAAAAAATACTCACATCAAAAGTTGTTTTTAGGTCAAGTAGGTTTGGACATGGACTGATGGAACGACTAACAACATTACACTGTAATTATACATACAAATTTCGGACATAATGACTTGATTCGTTTTTACAATAATTAAAATATTGAACGGAGCACAAACTTACACAGCTTTCACCTAGGCACATCTAAACAGGTTTGAATTAAAATGTCTATGAGTGGAGACGTCAAACGAAAAGATGGAACATAAAGGACGGAAACATTAACAGAAACAGAGAATCACAGCGTGCTGTGACGATGTTCTGCTATCTTTCTCCGTTCGAGTGCAGAAGACCCGAGTAAACAACACTCAAATTGCTGGTGTCGGTTCTATAGTTAACCGTTTTGGTGTCACAAAAAATGTGACACATTTCAAGAACTTGAAGTGCGTTCAAACGATTGTCCTGTTCTAGAATTTTAGTACCAGGTAAATCGAATCGGTGTTCGTTTTCAATCACATGGACCATCAACGCCGTCTTTTTGAATTCTTCCTCCCTCTCCGTCGCTCTATTCGGGTCGGAAGATTTCAAATCTGTGTATCGGTTAATGAGAGACCGATGCCCAGAGAGACGGTTTTTCAACTGTTGCGTAGTCAGCCCAATGTATGCGCAGTCGCAATCGGCGCAGGGAATGCGGTAAATCACATTTCTCTTCTCCAACTGCGGCGTTGCATCTTTGAGCTTCGAAAACAACAGTCTGTTTGTTTTGACGCATTTGAAGCCCAGTTGAACGTTGGGGAAGTTTCTATTGATGACTTTTGCGAGAGCCGGCGTGAGCTTCTCTACGTGGTGAAGAGATCGATACACTTTTGGTTCGGGATGTGTACTGCTGTTGCTCTCATGTGTGTTTGTGTTCTTGTTGATATATCGGTTTATCAACCGATTTATCAATGAACTTGAGTAGTTGTTGTTTAGCAGATAATCCCGGACCAACTCTTTCTTCTCATTTTCTGATCTGCACGTCGACAACTTGAACACTCTCCCAATAAAGCCAGTGGCCGTGTTCAGTTTTTGTGTGAGAGGGTGAAAGTCATCAATAGAAACTTCCCCAACGTTCAACTGGGCTTCAAATGCGTCAAAACAAACAGACTGTTGTTTTCGAAGCTCAAAGATGCAACGCCGCAGTTGGAGAAGAGAAATGTGATTTATCGCATTCCCTGCGCCGATTGCGACTGCGCATACATTGGGCTGACTACGCAACAGTTGAAAAACCGTCTCTCTGGGCATCGGTCTCTCATTAACCGATACACAGATTTGAAATCTTCCGACCCGAATAGAGCGACGGAGAGGGAGGAAGAATTCAAAAAGACGGCGTTGATGGTCCATGTGATTGAAAACGAATACCGATTCGATTTACCTGGTACTAAAATTCTAGAACAGGACAATCGTTTGAACGCACTTCAAGTTCTTGAAATGTGTCACATTTTTTGTGACACCAAAACGGTTAACTATAGAACCGACACCAGCAATTTGAGTGTTGTTTACTCGGGTCTTCTGCACTCGAACGGAGAAAGATAGCAGAACATCGTCACAGCACGCTGTGATTCTCTGTTTCTGTTAATGTTTCCGTCCTTTATGTTCCATCTTTTCGTTTGACGTCTCCACTCATAGACATTTTAATTCAAACCTGTTTAGATGTGCCTAGGTGAAAGCTGTGTAAGTTTGTGCTCCGTTCAATATTTTAATTATTGTAAAAACGAATCAAGTCATTATGTCCGAAATTTGTATGTATAATTACAGTGTAATGTTGTTAGTCGTTCCATCAGTCCATGTCCAAACCTACTTGACCTAAAAACAACTTTTGATGTGAGTATTTTTTTGTATAACAAATTACTTGACTACTCAAACTTTGTATGTAAATTGTAGTTTGCCCTGAAGATGAGTGAATAAACGCTCGAAACGTCGGCTTTAATTAAAACAGTTGTTTTATAAGCAACCCGAGGACCGAAAATACGCCAGCAATCGTTATCACACTACCGGTAAATGTGGCCTGAGACTATTTTATTGCTGATCGTTCTTCGCGTTATCGAAGAAGCCGTTATTTAATGTGTGCGTTTGGTTCCGTTCTACATTTGACCACTTCCGTCGGGGCACATGGAACCGGTTTCAGCACACTATTGGTTACCCAAAGTATGGTCTATGATTTTTTTTTCTTGTTAACCGTTCATCAGGTTACCTAAAGGTCATTTAATGTGTCGAATTTATGGGTTTGGATCTCCTTTACATTTGACCACTTCCAATGGGGCAACCGTAATCGGTTGCGGAACACTACCGGTTGTCCCCAACATGGCCGGAAACTTTTTTTTGCCAAATCAAAATACCTAAAAATCCGCGATTTGATGTGTCGCTTGCAGGGTACGAAAAAACGGATCACGCCGAAAAAACAAACGCTTTGTGCTAAGCGGTGCATGTCGGTAACAAAGCCGTTCTGCAACAAACGCATGTCAGGTGATGAGAGCAATAAAACAAACATCGCTTGCCGTGCGTGTGCCGATATTCCGGTTTTTCTGCTGAAATTTTCAACCCACATCATCTAATTCATAAGCATTTGGACGAATTAAGGCTCTTGCAAACCTCAGAGTCGAGTTTCAGTTGTAAAACAATGCAAAAATCACGATGTGAATAGAATGAGACAAATATTCCTACCGTTTTTGTTGCGAACAAACTCGGAAGCGAATTTGTCATTATCTGCTAACGAAAAAACAAAGCGTTGTTGCCGTCACGGTGCTCTCCAGACCGTTATTATAAAATAAAAATCTCCATCCAATCGGTGCCCACCATTCGTTTTCTATGACTATCCTGCATGTCTGGGCAAAATTTGAAAAAAATCGTAGGGCCCATTTTTGAGTTAGGCCCTTTTGAAGGGCGTAAAGCCATATATTCAAAGTAAAAATCGAAATATTTATGTGCTCAGCCATTTTTTAACGATTTTGATGAAATGTTTTCACGAAGAATCGTTTTGTATTGAGTAGCAATAGTATCAAACATAGTTTTGACTGATTTCTACCAACATGTGAAAAAGGCGGAACAACTATTGCACGTTTCAGCTTCTTCCGTCCCTCCTAGGCGTATTTCAATTTATTTATGAAAACATATACCGTTATCAAATAAGGGGAGTCTGCTCTACCTGTTACTGGTCAGAGCTTGCAGAAATTTGCAATGGTTGCTACGCCATTTTCAAATGCTAGTCTAGTTTTTGATGAAAATGTGAACATTCGAGTGTTGTAAGATGGATAAGTGAGAACTATTATGTGAATATTACAATAAATTCTGAATATGTATGTTTGCTTCAACTAAAAATAAAACGCGGATAAAATTACAAGAAAAGAAAAATAAAAATTATCTATGTACCTAAAACATGATAAAAGAAATGAGGAAATTTAAATAGAATTTCAGGGGTTCTAATAGAAATTGTAGAAAAAAGTTAGAGCCTTGAAATTTTATCCAGTTCGTTTTCACAAATGAATGAACCACAAAATAAATACCCAAGTATGAGGCAGAGCAGATCCCAACAAAATATATTATTCAAAGGAATGGGTTTAAAAATATTTGCAACAAGATATCAATCGTTTTTTCAGTGTTTTATGTCTCTCGAGTCTAATAACATTCAATCATTTTCAAGAGTTGATAAAGTGATATTCATCACGATGTTTGGACATTCTAGTATGAAGCACATAAGTTTCAAGACTGGGACCTGAATCCCACTTCTAATGTAAAGGACAGGAAAGTAGGCCATTTCGACTAGAAATCTTATTGGGCTAAAAGCTAGTTAAAACAGATAAAAAGTTATTTTCAGAGTACCATGTCAATACATCTGATACATTTATGCCAAAGGTTTTATATTTGTTAAAAAATAGGATTTAAAGTTATTAATGAATCAACCATCTGAAGGAAAGTTGGTCAATATTTCGGTCTCTCAAATGTTAAAAATATTGTGTGGACGATAGGTAGGAGGGGGTTAAGATGGCCACCGATTGATTCCTTTCTTGTTGTTATGATTTATTCTCACTTCATACAAAGAACAACAAAAATAATACACAAAACAAACCAGAACAGATATCTTACGTTGATTATGGATAGCGCCAGTTGAAATGAGCTGCAAAAATTATTGAAGAAATTACTCACATAGAATGTGCAGATGTCTCTGTAAAAGTAGATATATACAGACTTGCTTCGGCATTAGAGTCTTTAAATTTGCAATACACGTTCACATAGTGTCAGCAATTCGGCATTTATCATACTCATACGCTTAAAAACTTACGCTTGTGGTTAGTATTACTATTCTGCGGAATTGAACCTAATACTCAACGCCATCGAATTTGAGGGTACTGCGTTTCGTTTCACTTCATAAATTAACATTAACTCAATTTCACCATGGCATGATATCTTTTCACGCTTAAAATAAAGATTCTGCGGCCAACCAGTTTCTAACAAAGCAATTAACATTAGCAATTAACAAGATTATCGAATTTGTGGATAAAAGAGAAGACTAATCGCTGTCAAGAGGCACTTGTGTTGTGATCATGTTTTCTCATAGTAAATTTAAACACATTTTTGTGGTCTTCACTGCAACGCGGCTTTCAGTGTTGGTATTATTATTTATAATACACTACTTTCGTATTCAAGATATTACTTTTTGCCTTTCTCGTACACTAAGTGTACTGGAAAGGCTATATGTTCACTCCAAAAATGACTTTTTGATAGAAGGCCCGGAGGGTCAAATCGCATATACCAATCGACTCAGCTCGACGAATTGAGGTGATGTCTGTGTGTGTGTATGTGTGTGTGTATGTGTGTGCGTGTGTGTGTGTGTCTGTATGTGTGTGTACAAAAAAACTCACATCACTTTTTGGCAGTAAACCTCATCCGATTTCAATGACCGACGGTTCATTCGACGCGGAATCTGGTCCCATTGTTTCCTATTGAAAATGGTTCGGATCGGTTCAGCCGTTCCGGAGATATGGCCATTTAGGTGTTCCGGAACGGTACCCCAGGAAGGGACCAGATATGAAAATGCATCAAACCTATGCATGCGACACATCAAACCACGGCATTTTCGATAACCTGATGGGCGGTAAGCAGAAAAATAGTCTAAGACCATATCTGAACCGGTAGTGTTCCCAAACCGGTTCTGGGCGTCCCGCTGGAAGTTTCCAAATATACAATTGTACCAAACCCATGCAAGCGACACATCAAACCACGGCATTTTAGATGACCTGATGGACAATGAGCAGGAAACTCATCTCAGACCATATCTGAACCGGTAGTGTTCCCGAACCGGTTCTGGGCGTCCCGCTGGAAGTGGCCAAATATACAATTGTACCAAACCCATGCAAGCGACACATCAAACCACGGCATTTTAGATGACCTGATGGACAATGAGCAGGAAACTCATCTCAGACCATATCTGAACCGGTAGTGTTCCGGAACCGGTTCTAGGCGTTCCACTGGAAGTGGTCAAAAATACAATTGAACCAAACCCATGCATGCGACACATCAAACCACGGCATTTTCGATGACCTGATGGATAATGAGCAGGAAAATCATCTCAGACCATATCTGAACCGGTGGTGTTCCGGAACCGGTTCTAGGCGTCCCGCTGGAAGTGGCCAAATATACAATTGAACCAAACCCATGCATGCGACACATCAAACCACGGCATTTTACGATTACCTGATGGACAATGAGCAGGAAAACCATCTCAGACCATAGAACCAGTAGTGTTCCGGAACCCGTTCCGGGGTTCCCGCCGAAGTGGTTAAATCTGAAAGAGAAACAAACCCGTACATGCGTCACATCAAATAGCGGCTTTTTAGATTACCTAATGTGGCCAGCAAGTGTTTCGGAATCGGTTTTGAGTGGCCGGAAGAGGCCAAATGTAAAAGTAAACCAAATCCAGGCATGTGACACATCAAATCGTGGCTTTTGCGATAACCTGATGAACAGTTAGCTAGAAAATAGCCTTATGTCACACTAAAGACAACTGGTAGTGTTCCGAAATTGTCAAACCCTGCATGTGACACCATCAATTTGCAGCGTTTTTGGTTAACCGATGAGCAGTTAACAAGACAATAATGTTAGACCATATTTGGTTCAGCCGGTAGTTACCCGGAATCAGATCCGGGTAGTAAAATGTAAAATTTAACCAAACTCATGGATGCGGTACATCAAATCACGACCAGTCTTGTAAACATTCGACACTTTTTACTACCTTCATTTCGTTGCCGCAGTCGGGTGTCAGTCGGCTTTGTTACATTCGTGCGCTATCGTTACCTCTTACCTAAACATAACACGAGCAGTAGAACGAAGATCAGTAAACATAAGAAAGGGTCAAATCAATGTCATCTGACACGATGACATGTGTCTAATTCTAGCTTTACGCATAGATTTTCAGCCAATTCCGATTATGAATGTTAATATTAGTTTATTATTGCATGTTGCATTGAACACGACACACAGATGGGCAACATAGCTCTTATTATGGAAGAAGACAGGAATAACAAATGCCGAACCGTCTCCCGAAGCCGCTATCGTGGTGAAGTGCATTCGTTTGACATTTTTGTTTCGAACAGTAGTTTGATTGCTTGTGTTGCGAATGTCGGAGACAAAGGAGGCCGAATATCGACGAAAAGGTTCAAATGACTGTGATCTCTAACAAGACTGATCACGATTTATCGACAACCTGATGGAAAAATGGGGTCAGACCATATTAGATTCCCCGTAGTGTTGCGGGTTAGAAGTAAAAGTGAAGCAAACCCATTCATGCGATATATCAAATCGCGGTGATTAGGTAAAGGTGAATAAATAGAAATAAAATATTCTCAGACCATAATTGGGACAACCGGTAGTGTCATGGTCCATGACTCATGGAATCAGATCCGGCTATCCCACCGGAAATTACCAAATATAAAAATGAACCAAACCCATACATACGACACATCAGATCGCAGATTTTTTGATAATCTTATGAACGGTTAGCATGAAAATAGCCTAAGATCACATTAGAGACTAGCTGTTGTGTAGCAGAACCAACGTTCATGTGAAAAATTAAATCGTGGCTTTGTTTAATGGGCTGATAAACATTAGGTATGAACAACAGTGACGAATAGGTCTAAGTTCTCATATATGAGAACAAAATATAGACAAAACTAAAGTGATCTCATCAAATCGTACCATTTCAGATTCCTAAGGTGTAAATTAGTAGCAGGATGGGTCAACGTTGAATGGGAAAATAAGAATTTGATCGTGTCAACAGAAGATGGTGGCTGATTTAAGGAATTTTGAGCTCTAAAACTATGTAAAATAAGTGTATTTGGTATGGGAAACCAGAGCATCCAAGATAGCGATCCAAAGTCCAAGATAATGGCCCAGTATTCAAGTTAGTGCCTATTTTATAGGATTTTTAATTCTTGCATTATGGACATATTTTGTATGAAAATATGTCCAGAATTCAAAATTTGTAATCAGAAAACCCAAGCTGTGCGCTGTTTCACAAGGTCTGAAATTTGACTATAGTTTGAATGGGGAAGAATGCCGGTCTTCGTCCAAAACTGGTAACCAGAAAATCATAAACGACATGCCAAAATTCGATACGGCGACTATTTTATGAAATATTAGGTGCAGAGTCCAAAAATGAATACCAGAACATCCAAGATGGTGTCTCAATGTTCAAGATGGCGGTTAGTTTAGTTGGGGTAGATATCCGGAGTCATAAAATTATGACCGGAAAATCTAAAATGACGTTTCAAAATTTTGCGGCTTCATGACACTTGTTTGGTTTGAGTTTTGGATTTTTGGATCGTTGTCTTATATTTTCTGAATATTGGATGTTATGCTAATATAAAATGTATCCATATTGAGTAGATTTAGCAAGCAGTTTTCATTTTGTATTTATGTCAATATCATCAACATGTCGCTCGAGTTTTGTTGAAAGGATATTTTAGAGCACGAGAAAGGCACCATCACCGCTAGGTGGATTAATTAGGGTTTTTTAAATACAATATATTCATGAATAAATGTAATTGCCAATCGAAATTTATAAATCATCACTTATTGGTGTTCCCGATTTTATACAGAATTTATTATAATAAATTCTATAGTTTTTTTTTAATTCTTCTGCAAATAAAACTAGTATGTTAAGGTCTTAAACAATTTAAACTCTTCTTCTACGCTAGCAAGACGCGATTTGCCCGGATGCAGTGAAACCTTTGGTTCAATCCTTACCCTATCCACCCCTCAAAATGTGACCTTCTAACCTCGAGCTGCCACGAGTATTGTGGCTTCCTCCCATTACTAACAGATATGATTAAAAAATTGTTATTGTGAGTATATTACATATATTTAGTACGAAAAAGATCTTCGGCTCCGTAAAGCGTTATACACGATTGAGCCCCGGATAAATGAACAAGATAAAAAAAAACTCCTCTTCCTCTTATTCTTACGCACATATTGTGCATTCCCTTCTTTAACTTGTTTGTTTGTTTACATTCACGATTTGCTTAACGTATTTGAGCTTGAGAAGTTACAAACATTATTGAAATATTTTCATATAAATTCCCATTTATTTATGTCAACTAATAAAAATGTTCATATTTCTTCAAAAAGTTCAACAAAAACTATGCTAAACATATCTAATACTCAATGCAATACAATTCTTCTTGAAAATATTTAACAAAATCGTTCAAAAATGGCTGAGTACATAAATATTTTGATTTTTTCTTTGGATATATGGCATTACGCCCTTTAAAAGGGCCTAACTCAAAAATGGGCCCTACGATTTTTTCAAATTTTGCCCAGACATGCAGGATAGTCATAGAAAACGAATGGTGGGCATCGATTGGATGGAGATTTTTATTTTATAATAACGGTCTGGGGAGCACCGTGGCCGTGCCTTCCTTGTTGCCTATTTTTCGCTTGCGGTGCCACTTTCTGCGTACACTGGTAGCTTGCATGGGTTTCGTTCACTTTTATATTTAGCCATTTCCGGCGGGAAACCCGGAACCGGTTCCGGAACACTACCGATTCAGATATGTTCTGAAAATATTTCCCTGCTTACTGTTCATCAGGATAAAAAAGCCACTAATAGGGTCCTAAAATGAAAAATATTTCCCCGGTTTTGCTGCATAACACGAAAGAGCATGCTTTTCTGATCTCAATGGTAATTTTTCCGAACTTAAACAATAACAGAATAGTTAATAAACTTGAAAATAAAATAATGATGAGCAGGTCTTGTTTGACATTCGAGGTCAACATTGACGTAACGAAAGTGAAACGGCGGGTTGCAAAAGACACCACATTGGCTCACTTTTGACAATAAATGTTCCTGTTTGACATACACGGTAAACAAAATTTACCCAAAATTTAGTGCTAAACAAGGAGTGTTGCAAAAATTATTAAAATTTTTGAAAATATATTTTATGGGCTTTACCTAATAGGAATACTTAAAAAATGAGTAAACATGTCGTTTTAATCAATGCCTGATCGAATTATGCAGAAATTGAGAAAGGCCTTTAGGAGCCTATTGATATGTCGCATGGGTAGGCATGGTCAACTTTTATACTTTGCCACCTCCGGCGGGATATCTGGAACCGGTTCCGATATGGTCTGAGAATGCTTTCTAGCCTACTGTTCATCAGGTTACCGAAAAAGCTGCGGTTTGATATGTCGCATGCATGGTTTAAGTTCAATTTTATATTGGCCACTTCCAACGACACACCCGGAACCGGTTCCGGAACACAACCGGTTCAGATATTGTCTAAGAATATTATCCTTCTTACTGTACATCAGGATATCAAAAAAGTCACTATTTGATATGTCGCATGCATGGGTTTGGTTAACTTTTATACTTGGACACCTCCGGCGGGACATTTGGAACCGGTTCCGGAACACTACCGGTTCCGATATGGTCTGAGAAAGTATTCCTGCTTACTGTTCATCGCGTTATCGAATAAGCCGCGGTTTGATATGTCGCATGCATGGGTTTAGTTCACTTTTATGTTTGGCCACTTCCAGCAGAACACCTGGAACCGGTTCCGGGACACTACCGGTTCAGATATGGTCTGAGACTATTTTTCTGCCTACCATTCATCAAGTTATCGAAAAAGCCGTAGTTTGATATGCCGCATGGATGGGTTTGTAGCGTTTTCATATCTGGCCCCTTCTTGGGGTACCGGTCCGGAACACCTAAATGGCCATAACTCCGGAACAGCTGGACCGATCTGAACCATTTTCAATAGGAAACAATGGGACCAGATTCCGCGTCGAATAAACCGTCGGTCATTAAAATCGGTTGAGCTTTACTGCCAAAAAGCGATGTGAGTTTTTTTGTACACATACACACATACACACACACACACATACATACACACACACATACATACACACACACAGACATCACCTCAATTCGTCGAGCTGAGTCGATTGTTATATAAGACTTGACCCCTCCGGAGGCTCTATCAAATTTTCGTTTTTGGAGTGAACATATAGCCTTTCGGTACACCTTGGTGTACGAGAAAGGCAAAAAGAACAACCTATTTTCAAAAGAAGGAAAAATTTCCGATGAAGAATTTAATAGCTGTTATGTTTTTAGTGAGTATAACAGTTAGACTAGAAGAAAAGCCTATGTACAGAAGAAGGAAAAACTTGTATGCAAAAATTAATGGCTGTAATACTTATAATGAGCAGAATAGTTAAACTAGAAAGAATAGCCTATTTTCAAAAGAAGGAAAAATCTCTGTTGAAAAATTAATAGCTGTAATGCTCATAGTGAGTAGAACACTAAAAATAGAGAGAACAGCCTATGTTTAGAAGAAGAAAAAATCTCCGATGAAAGATTTAAAATCTGTAATGCTTATAGTGAGTATAACTGTTAGACTAGAAGAATAGCCTATGTACAGAAGAAGGAAATACTCTTATGAAAAAAATTATGGCTGAAATACTTATAATGAGTATAATAGTTAAACTAGAAAGAACAGCCTATTTTTAAAAGAAGGAAAAATCTCCGATGAAAAAATTAATTGCTGTAATTCTCATAGTGAGTAGAACATTAAAACACAAACAACAGCCTAAGTTTAAAAGAAGGACAAATCCCGATGATAAATTTAATAGCTGAAAAGCTATATTTATTCTTCACCACTTATCCTTACAGCTTTTTTGTCCACTAGGGCACTACGTAAGCGATTCCAATTGGCAGCTGAACTTACACTTTGTACAGCGCCTAAATGTATTCTATTTTACTATTTTGGACTGGTTGCCTTTGCTCTGTTTTCTTTTTTGTATCCTGCTCATGCTAGAATGATAAGCACAATCATGTTGATGCTTTAAGGTTAGGTATAATAGCTTTTTTATTTGTTTTTTTTTTTTTTTTTTTTATTTTTTTTTTTAATAATCTTTATTAGTATCTCAATCAATTTTTACATTCTTCAACTTAATCTAGGTGTTCTGTGTATTATAACACACTATCATCCTAATTTGGTGAAATAAATTTAAGCTATTATCAATACTAATTAATAACATATTACATTTCATTTGCTGTAGCAGTTAAGATTTTTTGCAGGCTTTATTTTTCACCTGCGTGTCAGAAATACATTTTTTTCAACTTATCCTAACCCTAACCCACCTTAAACTAATTATACAAAGAGCTAATCGTAGCAATAGAAGACTGCAACGATTTTTGACGAAAGTTGGTAATGATTTTAGTTGACATCTGTTCCAATGTTTCAATATTAGAAATTTGATGCAACTCATTAGTGCTATACCAGGGAGGCAACTTCAGAATCATTTTCAAAATTTTATTTTGAATCCTCTGAAGTTGCTTCTTTCTGGTATTGCAACAGCTCGACCATATTGGGACAGCGTACAACATGGCCGGTCTGAAAATTTGTTTATAAATCAAAAATTTGTTTTTGCGACAAAGTTTTGATTTTCTATTAATAAGTGGGTATAAACACTTAATGTATTTATTGCACTTAGTTTGAATGTTTTCTATGTGGTTTTTAAAAGTTAAGTTTTTATCTAGTAAGAGCCCTAGATACTTAACTTCTTCCGACCAATTTATTGGAGTTCCCCTCATAGTGACAACATGTCTACTTGAGGGTTTCAAATAAAGAGCTCTTGGCTTATGTGGGAATATGATAAGTTGAGTTTTGGAAGCATTTGGAGAAATCTTCCATTTTTGCAAATAAGAAGAAAAAATATCTAAACTTTTTTGCAATCTACTACAAATGACACGCAAACTTCGCCCCTTGGCTGAGATTCCTGTGTCATCTGCAAATAACGATTTTTGACATCCCTGTGGCAAATCAGGTAAGTCGGAGGTAAAAATATTGTATAAAATTGGTCCCAGTATGCTGCCTTGTGGAACACCAGCTCTTACAGGTAATCTATCTGACTTGGAATTTTGATAATTTACCTGAAGTGTTCGATCCGATAAATAGTTTTGAATAATTTTAATAATGTATAGTGGAAAATTAAAATGTTTCAATTTTACGATCAAGCCTTCGTGCCAAACACTATCGAATGCTTTTTCTATGTCAAGAAGTGCTACACCAGTGGAGTAACCTTCAGATTTATTGGAACGAATGAAATTCGTTACCCGTAAAAGTTGATGAGTAGTCGAATGACCATTAGCGTGGTTCAAAAAATCGTTTTTGCTCCACACCGCTTATTCGATTCCTAACCAGATTATATGCCTTCTCCCAAAATTTGCGCTCATTTGGTTGAAAATTGAGACTGCACAAGCCCTTCAAAGTTTGTATGGGAATTACTATGGGAAAACGATGTTTTTCATTCGATCCACCGTAGCATTTCCCCAAGAGCCCTAGTGGGTTAGTCGACCCTTGATAATCCTAGGCTACTCTATCAGCTACAACTTTGCCGAAGACCACATTCAAATCGGACGCCTCATTAATTAGTTATCGATTTGTATCCAACTGGGCAAACTTTAACAGTGATCCTCCAGCTTCCCAGCAGGCAACATTGCTGCACATGGCGCCAAAGATAGCACACTGAAATCATGGCTACTATGTTTCACTGCAAAATGCAGTGATGCCCACCGAATAGTTCAACCATCATGAGTAAAGATTTCCATTCTGGATAAAAATCGGTAACTAATTAATGAGGTGTTCGATTTGAATGCGGTCTTCGGCAAAGTTGTAGCTGATAGAGCAGTCTAGGATTACCAAGGGTCGACTAACCCACTAGGGCACTTGGGGAAATCCTATGGTGGATCGAATGAAAAACATCGTTTTCCCATAGTAATACCCATACAAACTTTGAAGGGCTTGTGCAGTCTCAATTTTCAACCAAATGAGCTCAAATTTTGGGAGAAGGCATATAATCTGGTTAGGAATCGAACAAGCGGTGTGGAGTAAAAACGATTTTTTGAACCACGCTAATGACCATGGCGGAATCCGAACTGCTCATTGGCAAAAATAGAATTTTCATCGATATGAATCATCATTCTATTTAAAATAAGTTTTTCAAAAAGTTTACTGATAGATGACAGTAAGCTAATTGGACGATAACTAGAAGCTTCGGCAGGATTTTTGTCAGGCTTCAAAATTGGAACAACTTTAGCATTTTTCCATTTTTCAGGAAAATATGCTAACTGAAAACATTTGTTAAATATATTAACCAAAAATGATAAGCAACTTTCTGGAAGTTTTTTGATGAGAATATAGAAAATTCCGTCATCACCCGGAGCTTTCATATTCTTAAACTTCTTTATAATAGATCTCACTTCGTCCAAATCAGTGCCCAATGAATTGTCGAAAATGTTCTCATGATTGAGAATGTTTTCGCAACCTGATGTTCTATTGGACTAGTGAGACCTATACTGAAATTATGCGCACTTTCAAACTGTTTGGCAAGTTTTTGTGCTTTTTCAGAATTAGTTAATAATATTTTGTTATCCTCTTTCAGCGCAGGAATAGGCTTCTGAGGTTTTTTCAAAATTTTTGTCAATTTCCAAAACGGCTTAGAGCCGGGGTTTAATTGAGAAACTTTATTTGCAAAATTTTTGTTTCTCAATTCGGTGAAACGTTTTTTAATTTCCTTCTGAAGATCCTGCCAGATTACTTTCAAAGCAGGATCTCGAGTTCGTTGGAATTGTCTTCTTCTCACGTTTTTAAGACGGATCAGAAGTTTCAGATCGTCGTCAATAATAACTGAGTCGAATTTGACTTCACACTTTGGTATTGATGCGCTTCTAGCTTCGACTATAGTACTAGTCAAAGTTTCGAGGGCATTGTCAATATCAAAATGTGCTTCCAATGAAACATTAACATCTAAATGGCTATCGATGTATGTTTTATATGTATCCCAGTCAGCTCTGTGATAATTGAAAGTAGAGCTGATGGGATTAAAAATCGCTTCATGGGAAATTTGAAATGTTACAGGAAGATGATCAGAATCAAAGTCAGCATGAGTAATCAATTGGCTACAATGCTGACTTGAGTCAGTTAAGACCAAATCAATTGTTGAGGGATTTCTAGCAGAAGAAAAACAAGTGGGGCTATCGGGATATAGAATAGAAAAATATCCTGAAGAGCACTGATCAAATAAAATCCTGCCGTTTGAATTGGACTGAAGATTATTCCACGAGCGGTGTTTCGCATTAAAATCACCAATTATGAAAAATTTGGACCTGTTGCGAGTTAATTTTCGCAAATCAGATTTAAGAAAATCTATTTGCTGGCCAGTGCATTAAAAAGGCAAGTAGGCCGCAATGAAAGTATGTTTACCAAAGTTTGTTTCAACAGAAACACCCAAAGTTTCAAAAACTTTGGTTTCGAATGATGAAAAAATTTGGTGCTTGATGCGCCTGTCAACGATGATAGCAACTCCACCACATGCTCCATCTAGGCGATCATTTCTATAAATAAAATAGTTTGGGTTTCGTTTGATTGAAGACCCAGGTTTTAGATAAGTTTCAGTAATAACTGCAATATGCACATTATTAACTGTTAAAAAATGGAATAGCTCATCCTCTTTACCATTTAGAGAACGAGCATTCCAATTTAAAATGTTCAAAAATTTATTTGGATCCATTACCAAAACGTAATCCAATTACTATTTTATTTGTAAATTTAACTCCAACTTGGACTGCTTCAGCCATAGTTTGAGTTTTGAACATTGCATCAATCATTTGTTGCAATTGTTCAGATAAAAAGTCAAAATCGGAAGCAGACATGCCTGAATCACGTGCATTTTCCGTATTTGATGTTTGGTGATAGGAATTATTTGAATTTTGTTTACCCGCAGCCACATGGGCATAGGTAGCTCGATTCGTTTGAACAAAATTAGAAATATTGCTCACTCCACTGCTGGAGGGTAGATTATTCGCTCGAAGGTTTGTTTGGTGGTTAACTACCTCCGGCGAATAGGTACGAGCGGTATGAAAATTATTCAACCGATCGTTGATGGAAGAATTTGTGTTGTTAGAAATTCTACCTGCAGAGTTTCGGGTACGACTAGCGTTCCCATTCATCTGCCGGGCACGTGATTCGACAACTTTTTTGCGGATAGGGCAATCCCAAAAGTTTGACTTATGGTTGCCACCGCAATTCGTACATTTAAACTTCCTGGTATCTTCCCTTACCGGACAGTTGTCCTTGGCGTGAGTAGAACCTCCACAAATCATGCATTTAGCATCCATGTGGCAATGTTTCGTTCCGTGCCCCCAACCTTGGCACTGACGGCACTGAGTTGGGTTCTGGAAATTTCCCCCAGGCTTACGAAAATGTTCCCATGTCACTTGGACAAGAAACATTTTCTTCGCCTTTTCCAAATATTTCAAGTTATTTAGATCACTTTTGTTGAAGTGAACTAAATAAAATTCTTGAGAGATACCCTGCCGAGGATTCTCAGAGCGGGTTCTCTTTTTCATTTTTATTACTTGGACTGGAGTGAATCCAAGTAATAAGTTGAGTTCAGTTTTGATCTCATCAGGTGATTTGTCATCACTAGAGAGACCTTTTAATACGACTTTGAACAAGCGTGCAGACCTGTCGTCGTATGTGAAAAATTTATGCTTCTTCTCAGTAAGGTACTTGAGAAGAAGATCCCGATCTTTCAGGGTTTCCGGCAATACGCGGCAGTCTCCTTTCCTGGCAATTTGGAAGGAAACCTTGATTCCCCTTATGGAGTTCAAGATCTCCTGCCTAAAACCAGCAAATTCACAGACGCTGACCACGATTGGCGGCACCCGTTGTTTTTTAGCAGAAATTGAAGTACCTGGGCTAGAGGCATCCTCAATTTGCTGTTCCGAAAAATTGTTCAGCGTTTCATAAGGATTACTCATTTCAACGAAATTTTCATCCGAAACAATTGTTTTTGTAGAAGGAAGCGGAGAAGCTGAAAGTTCTCCTTTCCTTCTAACTTTGCCGCGTTTAGCGACAGTTTTGAAACCGACTTTTTTGGAAGGAAGCGGTGAATTCAAGGATTCACCCTTCCTTTTGTTCGATGATGCAACCATGATTTAATTTGAAGCGACCTTCCAGGAGGTTTTTTCCCTAATCGGTGTCCAAGTAGGATTACCACCGTTTCACGGAATTTGACTTCCGTAAACGGGTCCAACGAATAATCGAAGGCACGGGTCCAGGCAAGGATCGAAAAGGAATCAGTAGGTATAAATTTAGCGCTGAAAAGTGCTATTGTGGGTAGTACTGAGAAGTACTGTTGAATTGCTTTAGGTAGTAAAACTTCCTGCAGCAGAGAGAGCTTACGTCCGCACAGCACAAGAGTACGATGCGAACTGCGCTTTTTTATTTGTATTACATTCATTTGCAAGTAGTATTATGTTGACAATGTTACTGTATTGAATATCTTTATCCTGTCGATAGCTTTGGTTGTGCCCGTTCACCATAACACTTTGTTTCTAACTAAAAATAAACTTTTTCGAGATACTGTATTATAAATCTTTTCTACTTAGCCTCCCAAATTGATATTCCCCACAGTTCCCAATGATGTCGACTTTTCTCATGTTTATCTCGTTTTGTGCAATATAAAACGATATAAGTCAGTAGACACATATAATGACAACCTATTCGGCCTAACGACCCTTTCGGCCTAACGACCCTTTCGGCCTAATGACCCATTCGGCCTAACGACTCTTTCGGCCTAACGACTCTTGCGGCCTAACGACCCTTTCGGCCTAACGGCATTCGGCCTAACGGCCTGCTCCCGCTCTCTTTCTCTCCTACTGAGAATTAGAAAACAACAGGACCAACACCTGTCAAATTTGACAGGTACAGGTCCTGTTGTTTTCAAACTCTCTGAAAGAGCGAAAGAGATAGAATTTCGCCGTGAGGTGGTGTATTAATGACTCGGTTTAACCCTTTGAATCCAGAGAAGTCAATATGACCCTGGCGGAAAAACCGCGCATAGCAAACGAATTGGAGACCAGTGAGGTTGGGCATAGTGGTGAAGCTATCCGGCCCCAAAGGGTTGATGTCCATTTGTTTAATGATTGTTCGGGCTAATGTGCTTTTGACCTAATGACCTAACATCGACCAAAACAATCGAGTATTTGCATAAAACGGCGGAAAACTTTTATTGTTTTGCCAAATAATTACGAAAACTTCATCATAAGGCGATTGATATCAGGGTACCTGTACCAATTATGGCACTACCTAAGGAAAACTATTTCTACACAAATAACAAGAAGACCAACGAATGTCACCAATATGTTAAAAGATAGCTTAGTTTCTATACTTTACAGGAAAAATATAGAAACAGAGCCGAAACTACTTTTAGTAAAGTGGAGCGGACCTGGTGTGATGGTTAGAACACTTGACCATCACGCCGAGGACCTGGGATCGAATCCCACTCCCGACAAACTCACAAAATGTGGGTTCTTCCTTCGGAAGTTCCTTAGGAAGGGAAGTAAAGCGTGGGTCCCGAGATGAACTAGCCTAGGGCTAAAAATCTCGTTAATGCAGATAAAAAAAATACTTTTAGTATTTATTACAGCGTGTTCCAATGATAGGAACCCTGTACCAGTTATGGTTACATTTTGTAACTTCGGTTCCTTTTCGCACTATTTGCATGCATTCCTTATGGGATTAGTCATAACTGGTACACTATGGCGAAAAAGGGTGCAAGGAAGCCGAAATTCTAAGAAAAATGATTTATTTCTTCCATAATTTGAGCAAAATGTGGAGTTTAAATGAGTTAAACCATCTTTTGTGAACGTGATCTGTTGTTTACAAATTTTTTCTTGTTCATTTACGTCGTTAAAGGGTGAAAATCAACTATGGCGAATAATTGGTACCATAGCCATAATTGGAGCACTTACCCCACTTATAATATCATCTGGAGTAAGTTGTATCTCTTTTTGTAGCTCTGCCTGCTACGTAGTATTTCCTCAATATTAAGAGCAACAACAGCCTCACTGTTTCCGAAATTGGCATGAGCAAGATAAATAACGCAAAGAAAGTGATGACACTAATCGACAAAATATTCTCCCTCAGGCTCCACGCAGCAAAAGCTTCAACCACGACAAAAAAGGAAACATTCGAATAATATGTTGTGTGTCTTATTTTATAGCTCTCAGGTGAACTTTATTGATATCCAATGGAACGAACATCGCAGGGTAGGGTCAACATGAAGAGACAACATATCCGTATGATGTATTGCGCCCAGGGCTCGCACGGGAACAATAACGCCGACGCCCCCAACGCCTGAATCCAATCAATCATTCATCATTGCTCTTGGATGGGTTTTGTGATTGCGGTTCGATGGGGATTGACCGGAAATTACCCCATCATTGTCCTTCTTATGTTCTGAATCCTTGTACTAGATTGCCGCCCGAACGGAAGATGGATGCGCATAAATGTGTTCATGTGTGCGTACAAGTGTAAGGATAAATTATTTGTCCCCTCTGGTTGGCTTTCCAGGAGCTACCTGAGATAAGTCAAATCTTGGTCGCATTTGTTAAACCCATCAATCATGTAGAATGTGACTAACGTTGGTTTTGTTTTTCTTATTTCATGCTATTAGAAACACATTTTGTATTATTGTGGGAGTTTAGTGTTGATGTCAAATAAATAGATTTGCGATATAACATTGATGCCCAGGTTCATCATCATCATTGACCCTCTGTAGTGTAGAAATGTAGAAAGTTAAAATACACATTAATAAAAGTAAAAAAAAAAAAACCCGGATGAATCCACCTAGTGGTGATAGTGCCTTTCTCGTCGAATATGTACTCATGATCTTTCCATCGACTCCTGAATCCTGAATCCTGTGAATACTTTATGTTTAAAAGCAAGAATTTTATCCAAGCCATCATCGAGTTGGGAAACTAACTGATGGCACATATTTCCGATGTTATATTCAATGTATAGACAGAGTTGTAAAATATCAGACCTCTTAGTTGACTGCGTGACCACCTTGACTATTACTGGAGGCCCATCAATACCAAGACGATAACAACAAGCTAAAATATAATTTATTTCACAACCAACAATCACTTTTACTTTTTTCTGTACACTTCAGGCTATATTTTATTATCATTGGTTACTAGATTCAAAAAACTTGACCAAAAAAATGGAAGCAAGTGAAATTTTTCGTACTGAATCCAATTTAAATTAGAACCATATAACAGAGCAATCAGTCGGATCAAAATTTTGCGCAGCAATTTAAGACGCAAAAGGGGATTGATAAACTTTGGTCGAGGTTGATGCGATTAAATTTCAATTTTCTCATGCAACTCCCATTCTACCTCAGGAATATGGAAAAGTTTGATTTGATGAGCATGCTTCAGTTTTTTTCAAGACTTTGTTCTCATATACATATTTATCGATTGTATTGATTATTTTCACTGTTTTTACCACTTCCTGTGCGATACCCGGAACCGATTCCAAGACTGTACCTATTGTCTCAAATATGGTCTGAGACTAGTTTCTTGCTAGCTGTTCAACAGGTTTTCTGAAAAGCCGAAAATTGATGTGCATGCATGGATTTGATTCATTTTACATTTTGGTCATTCTGGCGGGACATACAAAACGGGTTATGGAACACTACTGTTAGTCTCTAATGAAATCTGAGACTATTTTCTTGTAAACCGTTTATCAGGTTATCGAAAAAGCTGTGGTTTGATGTGTCACATACATGGGTTTGGCTCCTATATGCATTTGACCACTTCCAGCAAGACACCCGGAACCGGTTCTGGAATACTACTGGTTGTCTCAAGTATGGTTTGAAACCATTTTGTTGCTAAACGTTCATCAGGTTATCTAAAGAGCCGCGATTTGATGTGCTGCATGCATTTGGTTCAAGGCTAAGGCTATTTTCCTGCTTACCGTTCTTCGAAAAAGCTGCTATTTAATGTGTCGCATGCATGGGTTTGGTTCCCATCTACATTTGACCACTTCCGGCGGGACACACGAAACCGGTTCCGGAATGCTACTGCTTTTCCTAAATATAGTCTGATTCCATTTTAGTGCTAACCGTTCATTAGGTTATCTAAAGAGACGCGATTTGATGTGCCGCATGCATGGGTTTGGTTCAATTTTATATTTGGCCACTTCCGGCGAGGCATCCGGAACCGGTTCCGGAACACTACCGGTAGTCTCCGCTGGATCAAAGGCTATTTTCCTGCTCACTATTCACCAGGTTATCGAAAAAGCCGCTATTTGATGTGTCGCATGCATGGATTTGGCTCACTTTTATATTTTGCCACTTCCGGCGAGGCACCCGGAACCGGTTCCGGAACACTACCGGTAGTCTCCTCTGGATCAAAGGCTATTTTCCTGCTCACTATTCACCAGGTTATCGAAAAAGCCGCTATTTGATGTGTCGCATGCATGCATTTTGCCACTTCCGGCGGGACATCCGGAACCGATTCCGGAATACTACTGGTTCAGATGTGGTCGGAAAATATTTTCCTGCTTACCGTTCGTCAGGTTATCGAAAAAGCCGCGGTTTGATATGTCGCATGCATGGTTTTGTAGCATTTTCATATCTGGCCCCTTCCTGGGGTACCAGTCCGGAACACCTAAATGGCCATAACTCCGGAACGGCTGAACCGATCCGAACCATTTTCAATAGGAAACAATGGGACCAGATTCCGCGTCGAATGAACCGTCGGTCATTAAAATCGGTTGAGGTTTACTGTCAAAAAGTGATGTGAGTTTATTTTGTACACACACATACTCACACACACACATACACACACACACACACATACATACACACACACAGACATCACCTCAATTCGTCGAGCTGAGTTGATTGGTATATGTGACTCGACCCTCCGGGCCTTCTATCAAAAAGTCATTTTTGGAGTGAACATATAGCCTTTCCAGTACACTTAGTGTACGAGAAAGGCAAAAAAGAAATCGGTTCTTTGAAGCGTAATTTATGGATGATGATGATCCATCTAGTTTGAATAAGCGTTTTATTCTTCTGAGTCAGCTTAACATCCTACCTGGGACAAACCCTACTTCTCTACTTAGTGACTTCCACAGCTTCACAAAAAACTTACTCTGCCAATGATCATCCAGAAATTCCTCTGAATACTCCTCCCGATTTTTTTTTTGAAATTGATTTAGAAATCATTCATAAATTCCAAAGAATCCTTCAGGATTTTTTCCAGAGGTGCAGAGAAAGTATTCCTAAGGTTCTCTCAACAATTCTTCTTGAGATATTTTTGCATAAATTCTATCAAAAATTCCTAGAGAAATTTTACAACAAAGTGCTACAGGAGTCCTACGAATGAATAGGCCGGGTATTTTTCCAGGAGTGCCTCCAGAAACATTTCAGGAATTCGATCAGAAAATCATCCAGGATTTCATCAAGATGTTTCTTCCAAGAATTTCTACAGATTTATCCAGATTGTACCCAAAGAATTGCTTCCGAAATTCTTCCAGGATATACTCCAGATATTATTCAAGGCATTCTAGAGATCTTTTAGAGATTCCTCAAAAAATGCTCCCGAAATTCCTCCAAGAAAATTTCTTTAGAGATTCTAACACAAAGTTTTACATGAGCTTCTCTAAACCGGACCAGAAGCACATAACAAGATCATAACAAAATTATTGCAACTGTTGATAGGAATAACAATAATTGCTATAGTTTTATTAGATGGATTTTTCCATGTGAATATCCAAAACAAAATTATATCAATATTTGTTATAATTATTGATATAAAATTATAATAAAACTTGTTTCATTTATTCAAACAGATGTACGTATAACAACAACATTCGTTATATTATGCATTATAATATAATTGCCTGTAACATAATTTTGTAACACGTTTATTGCAATCTATATTATTTTTTGTAACAAAACTTATTTCAGAATTAATAAGATTTTTTGTGTTGTCGCGAAAAAGATTGATAATTTTTGTTATTTGAGTCAGTCGAGCCCAGAAATTTATTACAAAACTAGTAACATTTTTTTTCTGAAATATATAACAGGACTTGTAATAGTTTTGTTATGATTTTGCATATTTAGTCTAACAAAATTTGATATAATCTTGTTATGATTATATCTCAACTTGTTATATTTTTTTATATTTTTGGTCAAATTTTAACGAGTTTTGCTAGATTTTTTGTTATTTTAACTACTAACGGTACATGTTTTATAACAGCCGTCGTTACAAAAATCATTGTAACAAAATAACATAACCTGTAATAATTTTGTTTTTTTCCCATCTATACGGGAAGACTCCATCAACAACTTCTCCAGGAGTTTCACCAGAGATGCTCTCAGAAGTTCCTCCGGAAATTCATCTTGGAATTACACCACATTTTCTCTAAGAATGTCCCTACAAATCCTTCTACAGTTCCATCTAAACAATGCTACAGATATTCTTCCAAGAATTTCCACAGAAATTCTTCCAGAAATTCTTTCAATGATTTTTCCAAGATTTAATTCAGAGTTTTCAGTATGAATTAATAAAAGAACTCCTCCTACGATTCCTCTATTAGTTCCTTCGAGAAAGCTTTAAAAGCTCCCATTAGCTACTCAACAAGAGATTCTTCCAAAAAATCCATTGTGGGAGTTAGGTCAGAGATTCATGCATGAATTACTCCAAAAACTTCCCTTGTAAATTGTACAAGAAAGTCATTTAACCCTTTGAAGCCGGATTTTTTTTCCAAACGTTGTTATGGAGTTTTTTTTCTACGTTTTTTTGTGATTTGGTGGTCAATAGCTTAAAAACGGTAGAATATTAAGAAGAATATTTTTTTCTGGATATTCTAGGTCATCCAAACTGTTCTTGAGTTTAGATCCTTGAGTCTTTGGGTGTAACGGTAACTTCTTTCATTATACAAAGCCACAATTTGTAATCTATCATGTCCGTTAGTCACCTGGAAGGTTAATAGACAATATCAGATCAGTCGGGATATCCTAGGTCATCTAAACGGTTCCAGAGTTTAGAGCCTAAAGTCTGCGGGTGTAACGGTAATTTCTTTCATTATGCAAAGCTACGATTTGTAATCTTTCATGTCCAGTAAGTCTTCTGAAAGATGAATAGACAATATCAGATCCGTCGGGATATCCTAGGTCATTCAAACTGTTCTTGAGTTTAGATCCTAAAGTCAGCGGGTGTAACGGTAAATTTCTTCATTGTGTAAAGCTACGATTTGTGATCTATCATGTCCAGTAAGTCTTCTGAAAATTCAAAAGACAGTATCAGATCAGTCAGGATATCCTAGGTCATCCTAATTGTTCTTAATCATCATAGATCCTAAAGTCTATGAGTGTAACTTCTTCCATTAAAAGCTGCGATTTGTAATCTATCATGTCCAGTAAGTGTTCTAAAAGATACAATGATAGCTGAGCAACAGCTAAAATTTTTAAAATCATGCTGAAGAGCAGTTTATTTGTTGTGCATTAATGTTTGTTGAGGTTGTTTTTATCAACTACGCTTCATAAGAGAAAGGGAGCCCATAATGTCCTAAAAATATATGACACCGCTTATTGTTCCACTAACTGCTTTGGTAAGCACAGTGGATTATGTAACACTACTTAATGTAGTGGAAAAAGCTATTACATATCACAATTGTGGACATGTTATCTGGAGTTAATCTGGAATATCTCGAAACTTACTTGAAATGACTCATGATATGCCAGGAGGATTACAGATTACAGTTTAAATAGTTCATTGTGATAATAACTACTGTTACTATCAAGAACTAACCTTCAGGATAGCTTGGACGACCCTCAATGCCCCAAAGGTTCATAATAATGTATGCTTCAAGTTGGTCAGATGTAGCTGATGCTACGAGTGTAGATCTGAAGTTTTGAACTTATAGATAATTTGGCTGACCTGAAAAATTCCCGAAGTGTCTCTACATGGCTTTTGAGATTTCAAGAGCTTCACGGATTTCAGCAGATTATGCTATGCTCATATTTATGGTGAAAACACATCAAGTTTTTCTTGTAGATTTGAAGGGCTTCATAATATAACAGTTTGGACGAACCTGAATGTCCCAAAGGTTTAAAGTGAAAAAGTAGACTTCAGATTGGTCCACTAACTACGGATAAATATGCAACGTTACTCAGTATAGCAGGTATGGCTGTTGTTACGAGTGTACGAGACCTGGAATATCCCTATAGTGTCTCTAAATGACATTTGAGATTTCAAGAGCTTCGCGGATCCCAGCAGATTAAACAATACTATTATTTATGGAGAAAACACATAAAGTTATTCTTGTAGATTTGAAGGACTTCATTGTAGAACAATTTGGGCGACCCCAAATGTCCCAAAGGTTTACAATAAACGAGTCGACTTCAGATTGCTGCAGTAACTGCGGTTGATTATGCAAAGTTGCTCAATATAACAGAAATGGCCACTGTTACGAGTGTAGACCTGAAGTTCTGGACCCCAAGGTAGTTTGGCTGACCGGGAATATCCCTATTATAGTGTCTATAAATGACATTGTAGACGTGACGTCAAGAGCTTCACGGATCCCAGTAGGTTATGCCATGTTATTATTTGTTGCGAAAATACATAAAATTATTCTTGTAGATTTGAAGGACCTTACTATAGGACACTTTAGAACACTTAGAACATCCCAGAATATAAAAACCCTTTTGATATTCTTGATGGAAGCTAAATATGTAGATACATATAAATGAAAACCACGTCCAAGTTCAGTATTTAGAACAACTGGTATGTCAATTATTACGTTTTTTTTTTCAAATTTCATGGTGTTCAGGATGTTTTAGGTTATCAACGAAGTCCCAAATACATATAACCCCATTTTTTTCTGATAGAGGACTCAATTTGAAACAACTCCGAAGACAGTATTCTGTTTTATCGAACAGGTGAATATAAATTCAGCCGTTTCTAGGTTGGGGTCATATATGATATTGAGCAAATTCTCACTCGCATGCGTATCTTCATTCACGATGTCCTGCAAGAAGCTAACACGCATACTAAGGAGTGTATCGTAAAGTAGTTGAAAATGTTTACAATAGCCTCAAAAATAGTAAAATACAACTTTTGAGTAATTTTATTTTTGGAATACTGTATAAATCCTTGAAAAAATAAATGGCTCTCATGATTTTCTAAAAAAAATCACTTAACTGGGTTTTTAATCTAGATTACTGAAAACATGTTTTTGAAATTTTGCACACCTTCTAAAAAATTGGAATTGCGAAAAAAGTTCGATAATGTTCGAAAATTGTTAATTTTTTTGTGCAAATATACTAATCTCCAGAATGCTCATGATATAAGCAAATCATTTTTTTCAAGAAAAATCTCCACTGCATTGTAGCGTAATTCTTAAAAATGAAAAAAGGCCATTTTTGAGGAACCCCTTTTTTTTCGCTCCCCCAAATCATGTTTACTTAAATTAAAAATACCTAAAATGAAAAAAATCGCATTTTTTTTAAAAAGGGCATTATTTTTAGTTTATGAACGAGTAAGTTAGAGCAAAAAACGGAATTTTATAACCTTTTAAGATATTAAAAGCAGAGTTTCAAAGTTTGACTAAAAAATAGACGTTATTTTGGAGTGGACCATTTTGTAGATATTGGAGATTTTTCCATCGAAAATATGAATTTTAAAAGTCGGCGTTGCATGATATGTTATGTGTACATAACTGTTAACAAGCATCAATATTTCCCAGATTTTTTATCGTACAAATTTTATTCGCTACAGATTTTTGAAATATTGAAAAATCTTAACAAAATGCCATTTTGTGCAGATTTTTATTTTGTGAGGTGTATTCATTAAACCATATTTTGAATAATACTAAACCTTTTTCAATTTTTTTTAAGCTGTTCAAAACATAACTATATTGTGAAGATTTCATAGAAGAACCGATATAAAAAGACCAACCCAGCTTCGAGATTGAGCATTCTAAACATTTTCAACTACTTTTCGATACACTCCTTATGATTGCGTATCAAGCGTGTCGGTCAAGCTGTGGTCTTTTGTTCAAGCATGCAAGGATGAATATCGATTAATAACTTCTGTCTCATGAGTCGAAATGCGTTGCGCTCTTCGTCAACATTCATCATTGAGATCTGAAGAATCTAATTTGACTTTAACCCTATGACTTTATCCATGAGTCAATGCTCTACAACGTGGAGAACTTTTTTTGAAAATTCTCCATGGTAATTACCGTACAAACCTATTTTGCTCTTGAGCCACCATTAAATCACCACCGAAATGGCTGAAAACTTGACAGGACACTAATGTTGCACCAAGAGTTGTAATGAACATATGGGAGCATTGAATTTTTCACATGTTTGAAGTCTGAACCGCGCTTCCTCCGGCTCCAAAGGGTTAAAAAATCCTTTATAAAATGTTTCAGGATTTACTCCTCAGATTACCCCCAGGATGCCTCCGGAGACACAAGTTTACAAAATAAAACGAAAGTCGTGAACTTCTGTCAACGACCAAAATTTTTGAAGCACAATTTAGTGCTGATTTCGAAACCGACCTTCAAAAAATTTAAAGTAGAACAGTTTTTGAGTTTTAGCTCAATATCGAGTTTTGTAACTTTTCAAAATATGTAATTTACTAAAATTCAAATATATTGCGTTTTGTTCAACCAATTTCAAATCTTTTTCCATAAATTGAAAGCTGAATACAATACCATTCGATCATCTGAATACAGGTTTTGCGTCAGATTGATGAAATTCAAGATATTGGCGAGTTTTAGGGACGATCTTCTTAAATTTTAGCAAAATTCCCAAAATTTTTTGAAGAAATGTATTTTTTTCAATAAGAAAAAAACAACCTAAAAATTCTTTCTCGACGTTTATTTGACATATCATATGTAGGCGAGTTACAGTAAAAATTTCAACTCAATCGGAGCATTGATTACGGAGAATGAGATGTTTGAAGTGAGCGACTTTGCTTAAAAATAGAATAAAAATCGATTTCAAATCACCAACCTTGTATGGAAAGTCGAAAAAATTTCCGCTCTACTGTAATTTTTTTCCTTCGCGTTTTCGAACTCAGGGCATGATTCTACACCAAAAATGATCATCAGCTTACCGAGTTCAAAAATGCTGTAAACTAGTGAGATTGTTCCAGGTAGTTCCGCAGAAGTTTCTGAAAAGTTTTCTTTGGAAAAATCTCCAAGTATGCCTCCAGAGTTCACTCTTAGAATTCATTAAAAGATACCATCAAAAGATTTTTACAAGAATTCCTACATAAATTTCTTTACGCTAAACGTTATGAGGGTAATGGATTAGAATTGATCTCAAAACTTAATGAAATTTGTGTTACTACATGTATTGACGTGCTATGATCAATCACATTGGATGCAGAGTGACCTCATGAGTGAATGCTGATAAAATCTCAGACATTAAATCGGTTTGTGAACAGTAAGAGCAAAGGTAGCGTTTGTTCATCATACCATGAAGGAAGTGGTAAATAGCGTCGAAGCCAAAATGTGGTCTCGTGTAGAATTTACGCTCGCTTACTAGTCAGAGCAAGTAACACCTAAGTCAAACAAGACCGGTTTGCTCAAAGTAGCCAGTTTAGATGAGAGGTGGACCAACCGCATTTCTATTACTTTCAGTTGATTAATACAAATAGTTTGTAAATTACGAATCAAATCACACACACGGGCTAAGAACAGATTGTATTGCCGCATTACATGCGCAACACAAACCGATGGGATAAGTTCAAAGTTACTCACAACGGCCCAGAATCATGTGTTTGTGAAAGAGAACGGATCACCACCACGTCAGCATGCAATCTAGCCCCATTCCAAGTTATCCTTCCCCGCCACCCACTCGTCGTACCAGTGCACGTTAAGACGAAATTCTCCAGGTACCTACCTTTTAGTTAAGTTCTCTCACCCATTTCTGCAACACAAAACCAACTGCACTTGTGTGTGCATCGGTTTCATGTCGGCGACTTCGAAACGAATGTTTCCATAAAGACCAGGCCTCAGTTCAAGCCCAAACCGAACGACGACGTGGGCCACCAGTTAGCGGGCGTTTACGAGCGGGTCTTATATCGGATGGTGTGCGACGAGATGAATTGACTGCTTTTATTTTAGATTCGAAAAATATGCTGTCGAACCGGTTCCACGCTTTCGATTTCAATATTATTTAAGCTCGAGAGGAATGAAGGAAACAAGAATATCGAAACTTTAATATATGTCCTACTAACAGCGCTCAGATCTCTTTGCACACTGCTTCTGCACGTTAACAGCAGCGTGGTTGAAGGCGGTTTCGGGTAGAGGCAGATTTTATGAGTTTCCCATATGTGGATATCAGTCCAGTGTGTGTCATTTGCGATGGCTTTGGTCAATTGTTTTCAGCCTTGTTATTTGTTTCGTAATATATATTCCAGGTATCGTATGATGTAGAGGACGCCAAAAAGGTGACTATTAAATGACCACGATAAAATATAAATTGTTGCTCATTGATTATAATGAAACGTATGACATGTGGCGTGTTGACATCGACAATTTTTCATTGGAAATGATCTTAAAGAATTACTAACAGTTAAAAGAAAAATTAAGAAAAATATCGTTAACTTGATTGTTGAGTAGCACTTCTTTATTTATTTTTTGAAGAAAAAAAATCAATAAAAATTAATCCAAGGGTACGTCCATAAATGACATAGCATTTTAGGGGGAGGGGGATTCTGGGATTGTGTGACGAGCCATGTATTAGGTATGGTATGGGAAAATATTCGAGAGGGGGGAGGGGGAGTAAAAAATCGGCCATGACATGTCATTTATGGACGCTTCCAAAAGAGCACCGAACGTTTTCATTCTTTTCGTTTTACCCTCATCTAATCTCCATTTTACCCTGACTGTCCTATACTTTCATCTTTAGTCATTAAATTAATAATATAAGTGAGTATTTCTTCAGTTGCAATCCATTGGCGGAAATAGGGGGTGGCCAGGGGGGGCCTGGTCCCCTCCAGAATAATCCATTTCGGAAAAAATCACGCAATTCAGGCGAAAAGTATCGTTTTAGTGTAACGGTAAAGCTAAATTTAAAATTTCAATTGGGTGTTCTTGAGAAAATATTTATTTTCCTGTATACTGGTAGATGAGGCTGAGCGAGAAAAAAGGAAACTTTTACAGTATTCTGACAGATCATTGACAAAGCTTTCTTGATAACGGCTGGTACCAACGCAACGGCAACCGTGAAATGACAACCTATTTATTGCATCTGTAATACACTGATAACGGTATAAAAGCGCATTGTGCGAGTAAGCCCACCGTGGTCGCTACTACCATCCTGGTCGAAACAGAACCAAACTTCTGCACTCAAGATCTACGTAGCCAGAGCCAGATTTAAGGGGGGGGGGGGCAGGCAGGCAGGGCCCCGGGCCCCCACATTTCAGGGGCCCCTCACTTCACGAATAAAAATGTGAACAAGTGAAACAATAAAATAAAGGTAGTGCAAGATATTTATCATTAATGTGTTTTTTATCATAAGAACTTCAAATTACTGTCAATTGGCAAGGCATATAATATATTATGACATGTTATTTTTTATATTGGAAAGGAAATACTACTGCTTCATATTCAGTTACTAATGAAAAAAAAATCTCCAAAACTTTTTTTAATCAGGTAGTTTTATGAAATTGCTAAAAAGTAAATCCTGTAGAAAATCGCTGCATGAATTCTGAAAAAAAAAAATCAATAACTCTGTAGAATTGAGAATCAAAAAGATACTGCTGAATAGTTCTATGAAATTCGAGAAGATTTTTTTTTTAATTTTCCACGGTGCTCTTAAAAAGTATGCCAAAAAGGCCTCTTTTTTCCCAAGAAAGTTATAGGAATTTTCTACAGAGTTCTTGGAAGAATTGCAAAAATTTCTTTTAGAATTTAGTACACTTTTTGGGATTCCAGGGTTTAATTTTACAATGCAATTTACGGGCCAATTTATGACGTAGTTAGGGGGCAAGGCCCCATGGAAATCAATGTCATTTGAATAAAATCGATGCAGGTCATCAAAATCAGACACATTTACGTGAAAACTAGAACATTTAGCTTAGCAATCTTACTATTTAAATAAAATTCCAGAGCTGCTGAAACAGTTTTAAAATTTGTATTCTTTCGGCCCGATTTTTTTAGAGAAGATAGGTAATGATTGAGTTCTTGAGAAATTTTCTTTCTGGATGAAGAGTGTAAATTAGTTTGAGAAAATTCTAAAACTTTCGCATTTTTTTTTCGTTTGCGATCTCCGTCAAATTTTTTTAAGAAATTTGACAGGAAATTGTATAAGAAATAAATCATAAATTTAATCGGAAACTTATCAAAGATTCCGAAAAAAAAACTTCACTAGTTTATATTAGAGTTTAGTTGTCAAAAATTCTTCTGGGAGGTCGGCAGGAATTCCATTAGCTCCGGAGCTTATGCTCCGAACTTCAACGAAGAAGTCATGATAGTCTAGCAGCCAATTCTTCGAAAACTGCTCTAAGGATTTCGCTACAAATTATCTTTGGTGCATGTGCTACAATTTGTAATCGAAATTTTCGAAGACATCCGCTTTAAAGTTAACTGAAGACCTCTTAAAATATTCCGACTAAATTTATTTAATGATGATGATGTCACGAACACACTCGCGAAAAGCGCGTTTTTCTTTTCATAATTTCGAGAACGATATGTATGTACTAAAAATTCAAAACTATCCTAGATTTAAATTCTTCGTCAACGAGATCAGCACTTTTTCTTAAGAACTATTAATATTTTTTCTAGATTTGTGAGCAAAAATAATTTCTCTAAAACAAGGGACCCCCACAACACTGTGGCCCCGGGCCCCCACATTTGTAAATCCGGCCCTGTACGTAGCCATCCACATGGTGAACGGAGATGAATCAATACAAAACGAATAGACAATACAAACATTCGTTGAATCAAATTTCTATATAAAAAAATCGAAAACGTTGCATTGGTTTCTTTACCAACCTCGCTAACCTTATGTTTCTTATACATTCCTCACAACCTTGGTACTTAGCTCTACAAGAAGTAAATTGAGAACCCGTCGAGCTTCTAAATCCCTCCCTACGTGGTCAATACTACTGGCCTCTGTACCGTAATAGTAATGTTCGGCACTACAACGCCATCAGATCTTTGGTATACATCTCCTTCAAGGCCCTTAGATTCGATACGTGCCTACCTGTTGTCGGAATTCGCCTCATGGGACCATCAGGTTTCATTTTAAACATCTATCTGATGTGCGGATCCCTTGAAAATACCGTTAGCGTGGTTACTCCCTCTTTGAAGAAATGCATGATCCAATTCTACTTGTCGGTAACATGAGTGCTTATCATCCAGCCTGAAGTGGGGTGCGCGCCCATGGCAGAGGAACTCTCTATTACACTTTTATGAAGAACACAACTTTATCATCCTTAATAACAGCTCTGATGTCTTCTTCAACGAGCGTTCTGCCCTGGCCATCGATGTGGCCAGCAAGTGTTAGTCGATCTCTTGTCAACCGTTTTCAATGGAGTATTTAATCGGACCTGTATGGCAGCGAGGGTTACGTACTGAAGGCTGAATTACAAAAGGCTGAAATACCTAAAGGCTGAAATAACATAAGGCTGAAATAGTGATTCGACTAGTTTTCAAACGCACAATCCTAAAAGTTAACCTCAGCACCAACAACTCAGACAAACAGATCACTCCAATTGGGAATAATTACATACCTTCATTGATTTTACGATCTATTTAAAAATTTGCTTGTTGGTCGATTACCCAGCCGTGGCACTCGCACTAACTTTGCTTGAGCTTGACGATTGACCGTCCCTAGTTCATGGTTGGCCAAACTAAGCCATTTTGGGAATTGGAAAGTTTTACGACTGGCCATAATGCTATGGATTATTGAACGCCTACATTACTAAGACAGTATTTTTCAAGTAAATAGCATATATTTCAAAGAAGGGAAAATCTCTGATGTTATTATTTTAGTAGCCGTAATGTCAACAATCTCCAAATCAACATGACTCGAAAGAATAGCTCATGTTTAAAGAAGGATAAATTAACGATATGAATATTATCAGTTCCTTCTTGTGTTCGTTGGTATGCACCATTAGCCTTTTCACTATAAGCTCAGTTTCGAAATTAGGGCTCATGCTGATGGTTTTACGTTCGCGTTCGGACCAAGAACTTTTCATTATGAAAATGTTCTTGACTCCCTATGACATTGAGTATCTTCGTACTTGTTACACGATATGCCAAAGCTGAGAAGCAGACTCGTTCTCAGTTCGGGCGTTAATCCAAGAAAAGGAAGAAATTCTATAACTTATATACATATGCATTTTCGTATTTTCAGCCTTTTGAAATTTCAGCCTTATGTTACACTTTCTTGATTTCAGCGTTTTGTGCATTCAGCCTTTTGAAATTCAGCCTTATGTTACAATCCCGGCAGCGACCATTAACCCACCCAATCAACCACTGTCACTCTACCATTGCACTATGGGGCGACTGCATACAAACAGGTGGCCAAAAACATTTTCGCGTCAATTTTATAATGTATTGCTCCTATTCGTGGGATTTATGCTTTAAATATACGAAAAACATGTTGAATAGGTTGTTTCAACACGACCGTTTCAAACAGCATGAAATTACAAGGACATTGCATACTTTTAGGCGTTTAAGGATTTCTGATCCCATTTACAAAATGAATTTCAATAAGTAAAAACATGCATTGCTATGAGATCTAAGACCAGATTTAGACTCCACTACGTTTGATCTATCGAGAAACGTGGCCATGACGACCAAATATTTCCTCAGAGGTATTTCATGGCCAATAAGGTGATTTTATATGGCCATATCTCAATCACCGCCGACAACTTGATTGGAATTGCAGAATAGCAGCTAGTAGCAGCTAAATTTTATTTCGATGTCTTCCAGGGATCCTAAACAAAGACATAGAGGTAGTCCCGAAGCGAAACTTTGCGAAACTTTTTCTGTATGGGGAAAATTTGATTTTTTGAATGTGGCATCATTTAATAGTTTTATAATCAACATTTCTACGTCTGATACGTCATTCGAAAGGTTTATGAGCAAGCTTTTAGAATCTACTTTAAAAGTTCAACATTATTCATTTAAGCCGAAGATATGCGAAATTGAACATGTCATTCATGTCATGTCAATACAGTATCGGACAATAAAAATGCACCAAAGCCGTTTTTCCATACAAACTAGTCAACTTTCGATAGCCATATCTCAATGATTTCTCAACCGATTGTTTTCGGCCTTTCTGTGACGAACTACAAAACATTTCAATTTTTGAAAACTATTGAAAAAATTCGATAATAACTATTGATAGAAAAATTACAGATAGGTTGAATTTTGACAATAAAAATGCACCAAGACAAAATATTTTTTAGCAAAAAATGCTGAAGTCAAATCATGTTGGTCTCTTCAGCAAATTTACTCATCACCACACAAGAAACATATTTGCCGAAGACACCATAATGATATGACGTGACCATGTTTTGCTATAGCATTTTTTGTCTTGGTGCATTTTTATTGTCAAAATTCAACCTATCTGTAACTTTTGTATCAATAGTTATCACCGATTTTTTTCAATAGTTTTCAAAAATTGAAGTGTTTTGTAGTTCGTCACAGAAAGGCCGAAAACAATCGGTTGAGAAATAACTGAGATATGACAATCAAAAGTTGACTAGTTTGTATGGGAAAACGGCTTTGGTGCATTTTTATTGTCCGATACTGTATATGTATCGGGATTAGCAAACTAATATTCTAGGGTTTACTGGTCTATTTTCAACTACCGAATCTAAATCTTAAATTGAATAAAGACAATTTTCGATTTTTGGCCACCTGATTCCCCTTAGTAGTGCATTGATGACCTCTTGCTCGCGGTTGGTATATGAAAAGGCAGATTGGGGATGTTATAAACAGACCATCCGTGAACTTCTTCGAAATCATAAGCCTACGAACCTGCCATACTATGCCACGTAGGTAATCAAAAATGCTGTGGAATCATCCAGTCCTCGTACACTGGATGATTGGGCCAAAAAGCCTTGCATTGATGGATAGAGGACATCCAGAAAGCAGTGAAAGCTAGATGAAAAGCCCTTCGCGCTGTCAAGCGTTCTTTCGACCATCCCGACAGGGAAATTTCTCTAAACATGCGCTGGCATCGGAACCTGGAAAGCAAAAAGATAATGCTAAGAGTGCTAGCTGGGAGACAGTAAGACAGTAATAATTCAAAGTAGACATCTGCTGACCTCTTCGATGGAACAAAGGCTTTGAGCGGTAAGCGGAAGACCACTCCGTTATCACTGCAATTTTAGGGCACACATGACACAAGTGTCGGATCCTTCGGCCGTAACCGAGGCTCTCAGTGGATATTTAGACGAAGTAATAGCTTTCAGTAGCTATTGTACTCCTTCAAGCGTCGCACTCAATGAACACCTTGTTCAGTGACGGACATGCCTATTCCAGGTGATCTAGATGACTCATCTATCAATCACCTTTACTCTCTTAGTGAACTCAGCCTTGTGTAGAAGAGTAGTAACGGTTAATCAGCTGGTCGAGATGATATAGGGAACCCACTTCTGTAAAACCATTCCGTCTCGGGCAAACTACAACTCCTGGAGCAAATTAACAAAACATGGCTTACCAACTCTTTTCCTTCTTAGTGGAGCAAAAGCTTCGTAGTCCCTATTTCGAATGCTAAACAGTGATTCCTGGGATCCCACAAAATATTGACCAATATTGCTTACCAGCTGTATGTCCAAAGTACTGAAGCGGATGGTAAATCTTAGTCTGGAGTAGTTCCTCAATCTCACGACCGTTTGGATCAACGACTTCATGCTTTTAGAGCCAGGATACGGCTCCTCGACCTATTTTGCTCAACTCGTCGAGACTCTAAATATAAACGGCAGTCGGGGCCCGTGGCACAGTGGTCCACACGCACGCTTCATAAGCGGATGGTCATGGGTTCGATCCCAGCCCCGGCACTTGCAATTTTTCGTCAGTTGCTCTTTCTCCCGAGAGCAACTGACACCTGACCCTCTTCGGAGCATATAGCCCTGACGGACCCGGAATTTGGATATCGGCGAACCGCAACTCATAATGGACGTCCCCCAATTGGACTGGAAAAGGAAAAGCAGTCACACATCAGCATCATCGTGCTCATCATTCTACCGTGGACAGGGTAGAAAAGTTGAAGTAGCACAAGGCACCGGTTCGATATAGTTGAATTAGAATTGGAATACATGTAGGCGCTGTACAAAGTGTAAGTGCAGCGTCAAATTGGAATCGCTCACGCAGTGCCCTAGTGGACAAAAGAGCTGTAAATTAGTGTAAATTAGTGTAATAAGTGATTAAGAATAAAAAATAAATATAAACAGCTTACTCTAGCAGGCAACATACCGAGGTCGTCTAGACAGTCTAGACTTATCGGAAGCTTTCAATCAAACCTGGATCCCTTTGCTTTTTTATACACTTTATACACAAGCATTCCTTCTGAGTCCTTGTCGGGGATCATCGAATTATTATGTACATATTTCATGTCTCGACTGGACGGAAGTATCTCAATGATCCTCAAGTATGCATCTCAAATCATCGTAACATAGTTCCCGCAACTATCAATGGACAATGTATACTTACCAGAAACACAACCAAGGCACTGCACAGCAAAAAATTTCTTGTGCCACGGAAAAAAAATCCATTCCCAAGACCATGAATATGACTCATAGTTTCCCGATATTTTTATGATTTTATGTTATAAATATACACCATGATTAAATTTTATGATTTTATTAATGATTTCACCATATCGCTATGCACCCTTTATTGTTTTGGCTTTCGACTACCAAACATGGAAAATATAATCATGAAGCTATGATTAAATAAGCCGGGATCATGAGAAGCATTCATAAAGCCAAGAATAATTTTCATAAACCTGGATGCAGATCCTGATGCTTTATCCACCAGATTCATAAAATTTTGGTTTTGTGAGGTAGAACCATGCATAGAATTCATGGAATCAAGAAATACTTCTTTGATTCCGTTCGTCGGACCTCAATGCTTCTCTGTCAAATTCATAAAATCATGGTTGAGTGAGATGGAGCCATGCATAGAATTCATGGAATTAGGAATTACTTTTATGATTCCGTCGTCGTCGGTCCCAAATGCTTTTAATTAGATTAATAAAACGATTGTGTGTGTGTGTGTGTGGTCCTTCTAACCCCCACTGTCCGGCAGTGGTATTATGGAAATTAGCTTTTTGCAACGCTTTTGTTTATGCTGATTGCAATTAGCTTAAGTCCGGGAGCTAGAGGGTGATAGCTCTATTGCAGATCCAGTGACCCATTTCAGAATGGCTGGAGAGACACGTCCATTCAGAAGTCACTTTCATATACAATAAGCCCCGCATGTCTGTATTACCGTTATCAAATGGATAATGATATTACATACACACTTCCGGGTTTGAAGTTGTTTTCTTCAAACCTAGCGCGTATTTAATTTATTGGAGGTAATATAATAAGTGAAGTGAATAATTGTTTCGATCTCACCATTTTCGATGTTCTGCTCCTTGTATTATCCATTCCATCATTATCCTTGTTTGCATTTGTTTTCTCCAGCAATGATTGGTTCTCCAATTTGTCCTCGTTCCTGATTCTCGGGATATTTAGCAGTTCCTATGCTCATATATTGCGTAGTAGATCCTATCCTTACTTGTGTATGACCTTTCGCTTAGTCATTGTCCTCTATTGGCTCCTGTTCGCATTACTTCGAATTGTAATCTTGCTTCGTTGTTCCCGCTTCCTTCTATCAGCTTATTGTTCTTTGTTGATTCTTTTTCTTTTTCCTTGAATTGATTCCCCACCTATTGATTGTAATAAAGATATAAATAAGTAAATAAAATAAATATCAAGTTATTTTTTTATTTTGAGGCGAGACAATAAAAGAAGGAATTTCTCTTTAGATTGGTTCCAGTATTTTTCCCGCTTTTGTTTTTATTTATTTTTATTAATTAATTGTACAATCTTGGTTATATGTAGTTTTATTATACAGAAAGGCTGCATCCTTTGTTTCCAGTACGTGTCCAGAGCTGTCAGTATAGGCTTGGATAGGTTTGACTACTGGCTGGGTAATAATCGCCACCGTATTACGGATCATCCATATGCGTATGACTTCGAATGCATCAGATGAAGAGACGTAATTTACTTGTCAGGCCCTACGGTTTATCGTGTGTTAATGTTAATGTTAATTAGATTAATAAAACGATTGAAGCTAAAATCATAAGAACATAAAATACGAGATATCAGAGCCCATATAGCCGAGGCGGTAAACGCACGGGTATTCAGCATGACCATGCTGAGGGTGACGGGTTCGATTCCCGGTCGGTCCAGGATCTTTTTGTAAAGGAAATTTCCTTGACTTCCTTGGGCATAGAGTATCTACGTGGCTGCCACACGATATACGCATGCAAAATGGTCATTGGCAGAGGAAGCTCTCAGTTAATAACTGTGGAAGTGCTCATAGAACACTAAGCTGAGAAGCAGGCTTTGTCCCAATGAGGACGTTACGCCAAGAAGAGAGAGAGAGACTTTTTTTTGTTTTTATTTACGTGTATTTTAACTTAGAGCTAATTCTATACTTAGAGAGAGAGATATCAGAGCCCATTTCTATGATTTTGGGACCAATCAATCATCCTTTTTTTTTTCTATGAGCAAGCAGCACTTTTTAGTTGGCCTATTTTTAGTGATGATATGTCATGCTCAAATATAAAAGAGAACAAAAATGATCGAACTCACCGGATAATCATGTTTAGCTGGTTTACTATTTGTCTTTGGCTGCTACATCCAACAGGCTAAGGATGCCCTCCAAACCATATTGATTGTTTACTAGTTTAAACCACTTGCTGAGTCTCCGAAGTCGTCGAACGAAAGATAAACCGGAAAACTAGAGAGAATTACCGTAAATTAGAGCGCGCGATTCCCACTTTGCTTCACCCTCCGTACATAAACTCGGAACTACGACGGATGGCCCAACGAAAACGCGAACTGGGCACTGTTTACTTTTTGCGCGTTTACTTTTTAGTCAATAAACTCCCAACAAACTGATGTTCCATTTCCTGATATATGCACATTTATTACTCTAACCAAATAAAAACTTTGCAAAAATAGCAGGTTCAACTTTTTCCACATGTCTGTGCTGGACAACCGTGCGATTTATATAATTGCATATGGCAGATAAGTGTAACGCTAGGAAGCGACCATGAATATAATTTATGAAAATGCTTGTTTCTATTCATATTTCTGGTCAACTCATTCATGATATTATGAATCTTAATTATGATATTATGACTTGGCAGACATCATAAGAACATGATTTTTTTTTTTCATGATGAGGGGAATGGATTTTTTCCGTGTGATATCACATCATTTTCGCTGCACATCAGTCGCGTCGTAAAAGTGATGTAGAGATTACATTCTTTCCACGCAGCAAATTAGCCGCCGCAGCTTGATAGTGGGTCTAGCAATCGCTATAGAGCCGAATGGATAGATGACTCATTTATAGGTAAAATATTGGCATGGATTGGTAAGTGTGATAATTGTTGGAAAACGATGTAATCGGGTGAAATTACATTCAAAAATGGATAAATCGCCAGATATTACGCGCCTGGATATTACCAAATTATTTGCTGTGTGGGCGTTACTATCGATCGTGGGTTAACTTTCCGGTGTAAATCTAATCCGTACAATCTCACGCCCCGTCGGTCAAACAACTGATCAAAACAGTACCGAGTCGCACACACTATAAATGGCAGCAGGTTACTGACATACGGAAACAGCCTAGAACTAACCATCCTGGGCGATTGCCAGGTCAGGTCAAATTTCTGTCGACTTGCTTTATTTCGTTGTTGAGGCTGCAGCGCCTTGAGCCTCTGGGTGTGCTTTTGCTGCGATGTCCTGCTGGGTTCCAATCTAACACATGCTTGCAGATTTCGTTTAAGCCCCTGCGTAGAGTGTGGTCGACCCACCTTCACTTTTGCTGCAGAATTTCTGTCGCTACCGGCTTTTGATGACATCGACGATGGAGCTCCACGTTGGAGATCCAAATCTTCTTCTCTTCTTCTTTATGGCGCGACGTCCCCACTCGGACTTGACCTGTCTCGCTTCAAATTAGTGTTCTTTGAGCATTTCCACAGTTATTAATTGAAGGGCTTTCTTTGCCAGCCATTACATGATTTTGTATATTGTGAGGCAAGTACAATGATACACTATGCCCAGGGAGTCGAGAAAATTTTCCGACTTGAACGGGAATTGAACCCGTCGTCTCCGGATCGGCGATCCATAGCCTTAACCATTTGGCTAATTGGAGACCCCACTGGAGGTCCAATTGTGAGGCCATACATCAGTTATATACCGCAGGCATCTATTGATGACGACCTGCAGCCGTTGAGTGTTCTCCACTGATACCCACCATGTTTCACTGGCGTACAACAGTACAGATTTTACATTCGAATTGAAAATATGGATTTTGGTGCGTCGACTAATCTGATTGTTTTTATACATTTCTTAAACTCGCAAAAGGCAGTCCTCGTCTTCTTGATCCGTGTACCTATGTTGATCTAGGTGCCGCTATCGGTCGCCATTTGACTACCAAGATATCGCAAGCTTTCAACATTTTCCGCTGCCTGCCCAGCTACCGTAAAGCTGGATGGTTTAACGGTGTTTACATCCAACGATTTGGTCTTGACGACGTTGATGGTGACATCTGCAACCGAGGAGCGATCGCCATGATCGTCGAGCTTGCTCTGCATATCAGACTGTTGTTGAGCTAAGAGAGTAACGTCATCAGCCAGATCGAAGTCATTTAGGTGCTCCATGGTAATGGGCTGCCTCAACAATCCACAATTTGTTTGTCGATCATTGGCACCTACCAGGATCTCGTCCATTACGACGAGCAACAGTAGCGGTGACAGTAAACATCTTTGCCTCACTCCAGCAACGACCCGAATGGAATCGGACAAGACACCGTTGTGCAGTAGTCTGCACGAAAATTCCATATACTGTGCTTCAATGAGGCCGATCATTTCCTCAGGGACACCTTTGCGTCCTAGGGCTTTCCCACATGTTTTCATGATTGAGACGTTCGAAAGCTTTTTCGTAATAAATGAACACCATGTAGAGAAATTCTTAGAATTAATTGATTTGCTCCAGGATGATATGGAGCCTGAAAATATGGTCCACACAGGATCATCCGGTACGGTGTGACGACCCGCTCATTGCGACCGTCTCTACAGCCCAACCTTTCGTTTATGTAAACTTGCTTTTTCGGTTAAGCAAGGTCGCTCGGTTTGCCAACAGCTGACGCGAATTAACTGTTCCGCAGCTGCAATGTAGAAAATATAAACAGCGTAAAGGTGTCTCTAGTTTCCTGGTATCGCGAGGTTTTCAAAGACTTTGCATTCGAGGAACAGTTCTCGCTTTTTCGGTTGGTGTCTTGTCAGTGTCGTCGACGGTCGTGTGTTGAGCTCGCCAGGAATTTAATAGAATATTGGTAACATGGACAGATAAAGGTAAAAGTAAAAAAGTAAAAAGACTCTGATCTCGTAAGTAGAAATGAAGGAAAAGCACTGCCGCGATCGCCTCGGCTCCGTTCAACGAAATTCTGCTTGCTGCCGCCGGAGAACTGGCTCCCGATTTTCCCCTCCTGTCGATGGATCCTTGCAAAGCGTAGTCAGATTTCGCCGATTTAAGCCCCCCCCCCCCTATTCTCCGTGGTGGGGCTGCCACTTTAGGTATAGTTTCCGGTGGAGGAGCATTTCATACTCAGCCGCTGGATGTTAGAACAGACGCTGTTTGAGCCGCACCTTCTTGATGAACAGACGTTCGGAACATACCTCCTCAATCTAACTGAAGTCAGAAGGACAACAGTCCCCAGGCTGCACTACCAACTAAGCTAAGCACACAACTCTTAGCTGGCGGTCTTTGTCATCGCTTGATCCGTGGAAGCATGAGGTATGAGCTTGTGAGAGTCAGTGCTATGTTGGACACTCTCCTTATCGACTCACCGTTTAACAGCCGTTCGAACATATTGAACACACAGAAATATATGTATACCGTCGTGCGGGGCTACTTTTGAAACGCGGGGCTACTTTGGACACTTTTGAATATGGATTTTTTTAATTCAAAGTATGGTTCAAATCTGTTTGATATCTTTGGGACTATTATGACGCAATATTTTCCCCATCATTTGGTTGGAATTGCTTTTCAAACATACCCTTTATTGCTTGTCAGGAGGCTAACATACATCGAGTACACCAAAAAAATATACATATCGTATCAGAACATTTGCTCTGTAAGCTATGTTTCTACAGTTCAAAAAATCAAAGGGTTGATCAATTCATCTAAGATGTATCAACGTAGCATATACAATCAAATATTTGTATCGTTATACACTTTAAATGACTGTTTCAGCTAAATAAAGGATTGATGGTCTCTTTTTTCAGGCTGTCTATTTTACAATATCACGCTGCTCATAATACCAAAGGTAGCACAGAACCATCTAAAAACGTATATTTTTATTGAAATCATGTTTGATATAGTGTACTACAGTAATGATACAAAGTAATTTTCTAAATAACCTTGGAATTTAGAATGCAGTTTTGTTATAGTTAAATGTCCAAAGTAGCCCCCATCTGGTTCTATATGAGATGTGTCCGATTGGTGTATGAACAACCAAGGTTGCAACCATTCATTTGCAAAAATTTACATTCATTTGCTATTATCTCAGTTCAGAAGCATGCTATCGAAAAACAATGTATGGATGAATTGAACCTTGTAGTTTTATCTGAAAGTTTGCCGAATAACATTGGGGTCGCACACGCATTCCAAAGTCGTGAGTGAGCTGTGAAGGCAACTTTCCACAGCGTGAATGAAATTTATATTCATCGCGTGGAGAGTTGCCTTCACAGCTCTCTCACGACTTTGGTATGCGTGTACGACCCTAATGCTATTCGGCGAACTTTCAGATAAAACTACAAGGTTCAATTTATCCATACATTGTTTTTCGATAGCATGCTTCTGAACTGAGATAATAGCAAATGAATGTAAATTTTTGCAAATGAATGGTTGCAACCTTGTGAACAACTTTTTTGTTTATTGATGGATTTAGTTCAAATTTTGCATACATCCTTCACACATACTCACGATTATCGTGTGTAAAAATTGTGGAAATCCATTCGCTACTCTGGGAGTTATAATGTCATAAAGTTGAAAAACCATGAAAAAGTATATAAAGAAGCCCCGCACGACGGTACTTATTTAACCCTAAAAGAGATACCTGGGGTCCATTGGACCCCAGGGGCCTTTCAGAGCTCGTCTTTGATGGAACACACTCAGCGAGGTGACGAAACTGAGGCCATGAAGGTATCCCTTTTAGGGTTAAAGGAACTGCCAAAAAAGAGCTCTAATAAAAAAAAATTCTCGTCATTTAACGTCATCTCATTTACTTTATCAGAATGATTTGCAACGAATTGAATATGGATCACTGACGATAACAAGTAATTGTTCGGATCAACTATGCCGCCAGTGCTGCATTAATATTGGCGCTGGGCATTTTCATCACAGTTCTTTTCTTTCACTTGATTTCCATAGTTCGTTAAGCAATTGTAGTCCATTATAAATAAGGAAGTGTACCAGTTTGATGTCTGGAACCGCAAGCTTACAAGAGGCAGGGAAGAGAGCGAGAAATGAATTTAAAATTAATTGTAAGAAAATGACAGCACGAATATTACGTCTCGAATGGGAGTGCTCTCGACGACAATGGCTGGGTAGATTGCTGTAGACACTTACTGAATTGCATCGTTGCTGATCGTTTCCTTGAAGTTTGCTTGGAGTGTGCTTTCTCGTTCGCTAAGAAGGATTAGGCTTTTATGCTAATGGCTTAACCAACTATGACGCTTTGTAGAGAAGCATCAAGCATATTTCAGTTCTTAATACACAATAAAGAGAATCAAACTCCCCTCCTCTCCGAAATAAATCACGAGTGGTGCGCATTTATAGGCTGCTGCATATCGTGAACATTGTTTGATTGGACTGCAGCTGAAATGCTCATTCCAACCGCAAGGCAAATAGCAGAGACAAGCGTAAAACGGTGATAATTGAACTGCAACGCCTAGCCTGGTTGGAGAATGTCTTCATTGACATAACAAGGTATTTGTAGAAAGGGTGTGTTTTGTATAAGAATTTGTACAGCTCATGAGGTGCATTTCCATTCTGTTTAGATAATCTATGATACAAATCCAGTCAATCAATCAATTTCAAATTTAGTATGAAGTGACCTAACGTGCGAGTATCTCAGTCACAAACAAAACTGCTGCCCAATATGCAGGGCAAAATGGAAGTATACGTTATGTTTTGGAAACCAGTTCCTTCTTTCAAAGGTATCAATGTCACGTTTCACCGTTAGCCCAGTTCGATATTAATGTCAATATTCAAATTAAAAGTTGAGCATTGTGTCCCCCATACCCTTAGTTGTTACGCTTTTGATTCCGAAATATAGGTACAGGAATTTGCCTCTTAAATTATTCTGCCCATGTCGTACTACTTTTGTCTGTCGGTAGCTATAGCGCCTGCAAGAGCGGTGACAGTCGTGATCAGTCTATGCAAATCAACTCTCATTTTGGCATGACTGGACCGATTTGGGTGCAGTGCTCACCAATTTCGGCCTACATACTTTAGGCTGCTAGGGTCAGGGCACTATTGTTGTTAAGTTGTTATTCAAAGGAGCGCTGAAAAACAGATGAAAATTATCTGCAAATATTTTCGGTTGCATAGAAACCTCCAGGGGCAAGACGAATGGCCAGGCCAGACACGCCGGTTCGGTCACTGATTCACGCTAAACGGGCAGCATCAGCCATCGAGCTATCAGCACTGGAGCTTCTTGTGCTGCCTCGCGAACTAGGCAATGATTAATGACTATGCACGGCCAAAGGCGACTCAACAAATATTCAGATAAGCGCACATTGGGCAATCAGAAGAGGAGTGATGGCTAAAAGACATACTTATGGCAGCGTCAGATGATGCAGTTCGAATGTTAAAATCTACAACCAGTTATTTTTGACATATGCATTGTGACGTTATCTGATTAATGTGGTGTGATCAAACGAACGTTAAAGATGTTGTGAATATTACAAAATAAACTCACATAAGTTTGTGAGCAACCTGTGTTTTAGTTGCAAATATGTTAAGTACCGTTTGATGAAATCCTTACCGAAATAACATTCGGAGAGCCTTGAAAGTAAAGTTTAAAGCGTTTCCCAATCAATTAACTATTTGTTATTTGATTGAAGATCTATCGGCAGCAGGTAAAAGATACAGTCCCAATAAATTGGGTAACATTGATCACCTTACTTTCACTGTGGTAAAAAAAAAGCTACCACAGAGAAATAGATGTCACATTCTACTTGCTTCCCATCGATAACTTTTTTAACGGTGATTCAAATATTCGGTAGTTGGTCAATTGACCAATCGTGGAACTGGCATCGATTTTTCTCCTGTTTGACGTTTGCTCACTACCGTCATCTAATGGTGGCTTGTCCAAACACGGCATTGGGCGATTACGATTTCATGACGATGATTTTTAATATAATTTGTTCTAAGTGTTACGACTGTTTCTCTGTGAAGCTACGCTTCATGCGTTATTACAGTGGCGCTGTTTGAACCCATCGTGGTATAAAATTACGACCGAATTGTGGGCCCCTGGAGAACATTACCCAATTATAACCCTTGTCACAGAAGAGTCACGGCAGCGCAGATTTTGGTTGCGCAGAAGTCACTGTGGAAAGTAAATATTTATTTGTTAGAAGTAAGGAGTGTATCGGAAATTAACTATAAATGTTCAAAATGTTCTATCTCAAAACAAGGTAGATCTGTTTATTCCGGTTCTTCTATGAAATCCTCAATACATAGTTAAGTTTAAAACAGCTTACTTCTTAGAAAACGCATAAAAAGCGTTCCTCAAAAAATGTCCTTTTTATTATTTTTAAGAATTGCGCTAAACTGCGGAGGAAATTGTTCTTGATAAAAACAATTTTCCTATATCATGAGCATTCTGGAAAAGAATACATTTGCGCAAAAATAAGAGAAAAAATGGAATATTTTCTCAAAGTTTTCGCAATTTCAAATTTTAAGGAGGTGTAAAAAAATTTGAAAAACGTACATATGTATGTGCAATCTTTGAGATAAAAGTCCAAGTTAAATTATTATTTTTTGAAAATCTGAACTGTCATTCTCTATTTTAAAAAATATATAGTATCTCCAAAAATACAATTATGTTTATTTCGAATAGATTATTTTTTGAGGCAGTTGTGAACGTTTCTAGTTAATTTCCGATACAGTGCTCAAGTTTTTTTTTCTGTTCGGGTGAGCCACTGCGACCAGTATTTAGATCTTTTGTGGCATCACCCGTATCCTTAGTATTTAGTGCATGTCGTACTACTCCATTGTCATTGAGAGGCAATGAAGCATCGATTTCTGTACAGTTCCTGTTTTGTTATCCCAGAGGTGCAAGAAATCGATTGCGATAAAAAGGTACCGTTATCATAGAGATTTAAATCCCAGTGAAAGAGCGCCCCTAATCAAACACAATCTATTTGAATTCTGAGAAAAACAAAACGGTGGTACTGATATTTATCCATGCATCGGAACTCTAGCCCCATCCATGTCTTGCTTCTAGTTTAGTCCCAAGACAACAAAGAAAAACCCGGGACTTTAGGCTAGTTGCAAAACTATGTCAAATTAGAGAATGTGTTCTGCAATAAGAATTCACGTGAGTCCTTGAATTACCAGAACTTAACAGTCCTTGATAGGTTAGTATGCAATTAGATACGTAAAGCATGTTTGTATTCCTCAAGTGTGTGCTCAAGTTACACTTCTGCGCTTCCGTGACTCTTCTGTGACAAGTGTGTTACTTGGGTAGTTAAAACTCATGTCAAAATCAATGATCATCATAATGACCATATTGTTGCTGGGTCATTAGACCGAATGGTCATGGTGGCCATTAGAAAATCCGTTTGTCAGGAGCTGCAATGAAACAATGTAAGCATAACCAAATTGCATAATAGGAGCAGCAATGTGAGCTTCAGCAGGATCAGCGGCAGCTGCCAAAGAGAGATGGTGCTCCGGAAACATGGTTTGATGTCGAACTAGAAAAGTTCTCCACAAAAGGACTCGGACCTTGAAAACAAGCTTAGTAAAGATCAGGAAACAGGTGGACGGTGGACGATCTGTATTGCTACTCCTGAAGGATGAGCATAGCATGCACTTCAAGATATAGCGCATGGTGACCAGCATCAAGTCGACCGTTTTAGTGCCGGAACGTAAGCAAAAGGAGCTCATGATGAGAGTTGAAACAGCAGAGAAGGCTTTGGTGGAAGCCACTCGAAACGAGCTACTTTAGTAATGCATTATAATGCAGGAGACGCCAAAGAGCCACCGGAGTGCTCGTTGAGAGAAAAACGGCAAAAGCAGGTAAGAAGGAAGAGTTCAAGAAGCAGAAAAACGAGCAGGAGCGCCAGTTATCAGAAAGATGCCGGAAAGGCCAATGGATGGCGCACTGTCGGAGGTCAGCGAGGACAGAAAAAAAAACACAAGGACACGAAGGAAGAGCAGTTGACGGCTGTTCGAGTCCGTATGAAGTTGATCATCAATATTAACTTCTTTTCTCAATCAGCCTAGATAGCTGTGTAGTGTCGGTAGCGATTGTCTCAATTGGCTAAGAATAACACTACGGACCGCCTGTTCCGGTGGTAAGAATCCACCAACAGGTGACCCCTAATTCATGGTGTGATGCGGCTTTATGCTTACCGTGCCTAGGAATGAATGGCTAGGGGGGTCTAATAAAAACCTAACCGCAAACGGAGCCTGTGGAGTACCAGGGCACCCGCCACAGTATTTACCCTTACTGCGCTAACCGGAGCAATGGTGCAGTGGACCTTGTGTTTCTCCGAGACAATCAGCTGCCCTTCTTTAGTCTCACTTGAGGCTAAATAAGGGCGGGATTATGAAGATGTTGTTAATTAGTTTAAATTTTCACCTACAATGGTTTCGCATTATGCGATTTACACAGTGTATTCTGTGTACCCTCGCCATTGGCGTTTTCCAATCGATACCGATTTGGTTTTATTGTTGCTGTTCTTTGTTGTGCTGTTGTTGCGAAGAGTTTAATCTTACCTAGTTTGGGTAGTGGCTACGGTTAGGATAGCTCAGATCAATCTTCAGCATAAATAAACAGCAACGATCAATCTTTGCAGACTTATGCAAAATGGTACATCCCAAGTGGCCTTGGTACAAGAACCTTACTTTCGTAAGGGAAATTTCTATCTAGGAAACCTTGTGAACCCGGTTTTTGCTACTTTCAGTAAACATGAAATGGCAAACTCGCGTGTCATGCCTCGAGCCTGTGTGCTTGTCAACAACGCAATAGTTGCTACACTCATCTCTGAACTAACCACCAGAGATGTATGTGCTATCACAATTGATGTATCTGTTGGAAATCTTAACAGGAAATACGTCTATTGTTCGGTTTATTTACCGCATGATGAACCATCCCCCACGGATGCTTTCAAACAAGTCATCGCATGCTGCACTTCAAAAGGCCTTCCGCTTATTGTTGGCAGTGATGCTAATGCTCACCATATCATCTGGGGCAGCTCAGACATTAACTTGAGAGGCTCCAGTTTGATGGAGTACTTAAGTAGTACAGATCTTGAATTACTTAACATAGGCAACCGCCCAACCTTCATGGTATCTGCTAGAGAGGTAGTGTTAGATATAACGCTTTGCTCTAGCAGAATTAGTCACGAGCTGACCAATTGGCATGTGTCAGATGAAGAATCTTTATCTGACCATCGCTATATCTTTTTTGAACATTTAAATGTTACTTCGCAAACATTGCGTTTCAGGAATCCTCGGTCAACAAACTGGGATCTTTATACTGATTTGGTTGCGACCAAATTTCATGGATACTCACCATCCATTGACACTCCAAGTTATTTAGATGATGCCGTTGATACTACAACGACCTTCATCATGGAAGCTTTTGAAGAAGCATGCCCTCTTCGGTCTGTGAAGATCACAAGAGGAACCCCTTGGTGGAACTCTGATCTGGCGAAACTCAGGAAACAATGTAGAAAGAGCTGGAACAGACGACGTTCGGCTGGTTCGGAGGCTTTCAGGTCGGCTCGCAAGGCCTACAGGAAAGCTCTCCGGTAAGCTGAACGATCCGGCTGGAAAAACCGTTGTACAAATGTTTCCAGCTTGAGTGAAGTCAGTCGGTTAAACAAAATCCTTGCGAAATTTAAGGATTTCCGGGTGAACGAACTTCGTTTGCCAAATGGCGATCTGACTTCCTCTGATAAGGAAGTTCTGGAATGCTTATTCAGTACACACTTCCCTGGATGTGTGGATATTACACCTTTGGATGAACCTGGTGTCTTTTCTTGTAGTTATGATTCTTTAGCTTTGGCTCGGAGCATTGTAACTATAGAATCGATTGAGTAGGCACTTAATAGCTTTGCTCCTTTCAAATCTCCTGGGGCAGATGGGATTTATTCTATTTTGCTTCTGAAGGGATTTGATTATTTAAAACATGTTTTGCAAAAACTACTTGTTTGCAGTTTTGCTACAGGGTATATTCCCAAATTCTGGCGGGATATTACTGTAAAGTTTATTCCAAAAGTGGGTCGTGCGTCGTATGAAGAAGCAAAGAGTTTCAGACCTATCAGTTTGACCTCTTTTCTTCTGAAATGCTTAGAACGCATTGTGGATCATCACATCCGTGATGTTCATCTGGCCAACGTGCCTCTTCATGTGAACCAACATGCCTACCAATCTGGTAAGTTCACTGTGACTCTTTTACACAAGGTTGTTTACGATATCGAGAAAGCATTCGCTCAAAAGCAGTCTTGTCTGGGTATTTTCTTAGATATCGAGGGTGCCTTTGACAACGTGCCTTGCGATGCCATATTGGAAGCCGCACGGAGTCATGGTATATCTCCAATGATTTCCAATTGGATTCACCAAATGCTCAAAAACCGATATCTCTTCTCGACATTGCGTCTAGCAGGGATTAGGAAATTGAGTGTTTGTGGATGCCCCCAAGGGGGAGTCTTATCACCGCTTTTGTGGAATCTCGTAGCAGATACGCAATTGAGGCAACTCAATAATAGAGGTTTTCCTACTTATGGTTTTGCCGACGACTACCTAACATTGTTAGTTGGTATGTGCATCAGCACCCTTTTCGACCTGATGCAAAGCGTCCTTCAGGAAGTTGAGGGTTGGTGTCGCCAATATGGCCTTTCGGTTAATCCGAGTAAAACATCTATTGTTCTTTTCACGGAAAGGCGAAACCGTAATGGCGTTCGACCTTTGCGTCTCTTTGATTCTGAAATCGATGTGACTGAACAGGTAAAGTACGTTGGAGTCATTCTTGATTCCAAGCTTTCCTGGACACCTCACATTGAGTTCAGAATCAAGAAAGCTTGTATGGCCTTCGGGCAATGCCGGCGAACCTTTGGTACCACTTGGGGTCTAAAACCCAAGTATATCAAATGGATTTACACAACTGTGGTTCGGCCAACATGGGCTATGGATGTCTTGTGTGGTGGCAAAAGGGCGAAGTGAGAACGGTCCAATCAAAGTTAGGCCATCTCCAAAGGATGTACTTAATGGCGATGTCTGGAGCGTTCTCTTCAACTCCCACGGCAGCGCTCGAAGTTCTCTTTGACGTTGCCCCACTAAACATTCATCTCAAACAAGAAGCACTTTCTTGCACTTACCGGTTACGGTAAAGTGACCAGATATATTTTGCTCAAATGCGGGACAACATGTTAAATATTAAAACTTACGGAAGTTTTTTTCCAATAAGGATTAAATTTGGGACTGGTTTTCGATGTCTAATGGAACATTTTTTTTAATTCAATACTCACATTGCGTAAACAGCAGAAATAATGCAGTCATATACAGCAGTGCTATCGCAAGAAAGCGGCGCAGCCGAAAAAATTTTACTTCAAAAGGGTTTCAAACTAGAAATTTGTTCAACAGATTTATTTTCAGAGAGATGCATAGCCCGAAATCCCCTCCCTCTGGCTACGTAACTACAAAAACATATTATTATTATTTATTTTATTAGAGAGGCTTTAAACATAACCGTTCATTCACCTCTGTTTTTGAATCATATTACAATTTATGATACAGCTCTATGTCTCTTAAAAATGAAATTAACCTATTTTCTTCTCTTCTATTATTACTCATCGCTACAGTAAAATTTTGACTTAATTTGAACTTTTTTCTTGCATCTTGGAAATCTGGACAATCGATTACAATGTGTTTAATATCTAGAACTGTTTTACAATTTTTACAATTTGTTACATTTTTCTCGCCCAAGAGACTTTGTTTTGTGAAACGTGTGTGATTTAAACGACAACGAGATAGAATTCTTTGCTCTTCTCTTCTTGGACGGTCATTCCATTTATAAACTGTTGGTTTTATAATTCTCAGTAGATGATACTTTTCAGAATCCCATTTCCGTTGGTGGCTTTTCCAAATTTGTTCACGTACTGTCCGAGTTGCATCCATAGCAGGAACCGTTGTAGTTAGAATTGGACCTGTTCTTCCCGAATTGGCGGCGCGATCAGCATCCTCGTTGCCAGATATTCCAACATGACTGGGGATCCAACAGAGAACAATTTGTTTATTAGACATTTTCTTTTCTATCAATTGCAAAAATGGATGTTTAATACTTCCCTTTTCAGTGGCAGCTAAGCAACTAGCTGAATGTGAAAATATTACAGTTGGCGAGAAATGAGCAAGATCTATGGCTTTCAATAGAGCCGCTGCTTCGGCAGAAAAAACACTGCATTCTTCCGGAAGTTGATGAGATACTACCATATCAGGACCTTTTACTCCGATTCCCACTAAGCCATCCGCTTTCGATCCGTCCGTGTATAATTTATGATAGCTATGATATTTTCCTTCGATGATGGATAGGGCTTTCAAGCGATTTGAAGTTGGTGTTTCGGACTTTTTAGTCATCTCTCGTACAGACCAGTCTACAGTAGGGGCTGGTTTGTTCCACGGACGACGGCCAATCCAAAGCAGTTTTCCGATGTCTGGCAAGGTCGAGCTAGTTATTGCAGTGTACATTTGTTTCACCTCAGATTCTATGACTGCACTTGTAACATTAGGATTTTCAGCATATTTGCAATATCTCCGAATCATTGTTTCAAATACTCTACTATCAAATGGTAAAATTCCTGCTTCTATCGCGGTGGTAAATCCAGGTGTTGTGCAGAAGGCTCCCGTAACAATCCTAAGAGCTTTGTTATACACTTTAGTATACGGTTTAATGCATTTAGTTCCAAATAATTCCACTCCATATAAAAGTTTCGATACACATACTGCTTCGAAGATTCGTTCAAGTGATATTCGATTTGCTCTGTAGGAAATTGCTTTAAGGAGATTTATACGTGTTTTCATACTGCGGATAGTTTCGCGGAAGTGTTTTTGAAATTTCCATTTACTGTCTACAAATACTCCAAGAATTTTCGCAGTTTTAACATCCGGGATTTCTGTTCCATCAATTTTAATTGGTTTTCTCTGACCTTTCCATCGATGGCGTCGATTACAGATATGAATAATTTTAGATTTTTCAGCTGACACAGAAAAGTGTACTTCATGAAGCCATCGACTTACTTTTTCAATGGCGCCAGCTATACGGCGCCTTGCCCATCGATACGATTTACCAACAGAAATTAATATAATATCGTCGGCATAAATAAGACAAAATACTTTTTTTGGTATCTCTTTGAAAACACCATTTATAGCAATTAAAAATAGGGTTACGGATAACACGGATCCCTGTGGGACCCCATTCAATTGCGTTCGAGTAGAACTTTTTTGGTTGCCAACTGTCACCTGGAAATGACGATCACGAAGGAAATTCTCTATGCAGGCTTGCATATTGCTTCCGACATTTAAACGTTTGATGTTTTTCATTATGTGTGGCCGCCATGCCTGATCATATGCCTTTTTTATGTCTAAAATGGCAACTTCACAATGTTGATCATTTAGTAAAGCATTCTCAATAATTTCTCTTAGTTGAACAAAGTAGGTTCCAGTGCCTTTACCAGAGCGAAACGCATGCTGATTTGGGTGGAAAAAACCTTCGCTTTCAAGAAAATTTACTAGTCTTCTATTAACCATCCGTTCATAAACTTTGCCGACGCAACTGAGTAATGATATTGGACGAAAACCTTCAGCTGCACGATAAACAGTTTCTGTTTTCGGAATAGGAACAACAATTGCCTTTTTCCAGTCTTCAGGAAATCGCCCTTCTGCCCAGATCTTGTTATAAGCATCAAGAAGTTCCAACTTACCATTCATCGACAGGTTCTGAATCATGGGATAACCAATCATATCATTTCCAACAGATTGTCCCTTAGCCGTTTTTATGGCTTCCATAAGCTCTGACATCGAAAAAGCTTCGTTCAGTGGAGAATCCGAGTCACTCACCTGAGTAGAATGGGTTTCTTCATAATCATCGTCACTTGAATTTAACTCAGTTTCAAACTGATCAGTACTACTATCTTCAAACTTGTCAGCGAGAATATCGGCGACAGCGACTGGATCCGATATATGCTCTCCATCAATCACCAAAGTAACGTCAATTTTCTTAGTTTTCCCGCACAATCTTCCATAGTTTTCCCACATTTCTTTTGAGCTTGTGTTTGGTGTAAAACTTTCACTAAATTTTTTCCACGAGTCTGTCTTAGCATCACGAATAGTTTTTCTTGCAGACGCTCTTGCCAGTTGAAAATCTTTAAGCGCGTGTGGTCTGTTCGTGTTCTCCACAGACAGTTTTTTGAGTTTTCTTAATGCCTTCCGTCTTTTTTTTACTGCTTCCTCTACTGTATTATTCCACCATATCATGGCTTTTCCACCAACGTTCCCAGATGTCCGAGGAATGGATTTTTCAGCGGCTTCGAGAAGTTTGTTTGAGAGATTTTCTATGGAATAATTTGCATTTTGTTCCAACGAGTTGTCAAAGTCCATTTGAAACGCAGACCAGTCTGCGTTGTGATACAGCCACCGCCTTGGCTTTTTCTTGGTTGTGATCGCAGTGTCGAGATACGTCGATGAGAAGATATGATCGCTGCCTCCCGTGTCCTTGCTAGACTCCCAAAATAGCCTGGGAGCAAGGCAGTTCGAAGCGATCGTAACATCAATCGCAGTGAATGTTCCATGTGCGCCACTGATAAATGTAGGAGTTCCGTCATTCAAGATTTGCATTCCATTGTCGACGATCCAATTGAGTAGGGAACGTCCTCTCAAAGTCGACCTAGAACTGCCCCAGGCCTCGTGAGCTGCGTTGAAATCCCCACCTATGAGATACGGAGGTTTACCGTGTTTCATCAGGAGATTTAAGTTGGTTATGATTTCACTATTCGGTGTACCGATCGGGAAGTAGACGGACACTACGGTTATGTTATAAGGCGGACCGAGTGTTGCAGCACAAATAGGGATTGTTGTGGGTATGCTTAAAAAAAGATGTGGAATGCCGTTTAGAACACCAAGGCCAGCGTATCCAGCACCATTTGTGATGTTTCTGTCTTAAATATTCCAATCATATAAATTTTTGAGAATATGGTTGGTTTTGTTGGTTTTCAGCTCTTGGAGACCAATAGTCAATGGTGGGTTTAACTCTATGATTTGACGAAGTTCGGCGTGGTTACTCCATAAACCACGAATATTCCATTGGAACCATAGTTTTTTTTCGATTTACGTTGCTGGAAGCGCTGTTAGCATGGATCGATGTATCTGAAAACGATTTTGATGCAGGGGAGTTATCTGTTCGAAAGGAATTAAGGGAAAATGTGCTACTTGCCTGTGAAATGAGGCTGTCCACGCCGACTGCCGCCGAAGGCTCATCGGGTATGCCCGGAACATCCTCGGTCAGGGTCAGCGTGGAAAGCTTCGCACTTGGCGATTCTCTGGTTTTCGGGATACTGCAGGTGAATATTGTCGTTGCACGTCTCTGGCTGCTGCGAGATTGATCAGTAGTCTGATAGCGGCTATGAGTTGGTACTTGGTGTTGTTGGTAAAAGGAGTCGTAGATAAAGGAATTTGTCAAGGCAGATATTGGTAGCTTATGGGAAGCAGATTCAGCCGAACCCAAGGAGTGTGTTTCAGGAATAGAACTTGAAATAATGTCTTCCTTGTTTCCATTATAGTGCAATCTTTTGCATAGAAGGGTAGAGATTACATTCTTCTTTCCTTCGCCTGCTATGGGCGAAGAAGCATGTTTTTCAGAATCAGAAAAAGAAAGCGTTTTGCGTGGTACCGTGTCAGAAACACAATCAGGGTCCTTTATCATTGCTGTGTCAATGTTGAATTTTAATGGAGTGAATTTGAATATCTTCTGTCGAATTCCTTGTGAACGTTATCTATTTTGTGACCCTTATTACCGTTTAAATCGAATCATCTGACATGTCAGCGAAAACCGGTGGTGACCGCGGAGGTGATGGCGACTTTGTATGTTTTTTGTTGGATGTGGATTTTTTTGAATTTGGCGAATGTGGGGGAGACAGAGGATTTCTTTCAGATTTGCGTTTGTTTGTTAGTTGATCAAAGTCCATTTCCAGTTCCGAAGCATTTGGTTTACAAATCTTTTTGTTTCCATTGCCATTGCCTTGTCTGTCATGATTATTGGTATTGGTGTTAAGATCCGTTGCATTGCTAGATGTTTCCTTATTATTTTTTTCCGAGCGAGTGTTAGTCTTCGTTAGTGTAGTGTCAACAACTTTTTGGACATTATCGTTAGAGCGCAAGTTGTTAACAATTTTTCTAAGAACCTCAACCTCTTTTCTTAGATGGGTTATGAGCCGGTCCTTCTCATCTTCTGTGGTTTGTTTTGTCACTGCCGAGTACGAATTAGAGTTACTATTGAACAAAGTTCGCGCTTCACCAAATGATAGACCCTGATCAGCCTTAATTTTAATAATCTTTTCCTCGTCTTTGTAAACCGGACAGTCACGAGAACTTACAGGATGCGCGCCTTTGCATTGCTTGCAGTAGGGATCTCTTCGGCATGGTAGAGGATCGTCTTCCCCATGTTGTTGAGAGCAACGGAGACAAGTTGGTTCAAATTTGGATGGATCGCAGTTTTTTTTTAGCATGGCCATATGTTCCACAACGGAAGCAAAGAAGAGGAGATGGATAATAGACTTTTACGGCAACTCGAATCAAACCAACATAGATGAACTCAGGAACCTGCGTGCTAGAGAAAGATAGCACAAGCAATGGAAGATTCTTAAAGCGTTCCCCATCTCGCTTACGAATTCGGCGAACATGAACCACTCCTTGTGGTGCAAGTTCTCGAAGCAGATATTCTTCTGTTTCGTGAATGGAGTCAGTATCGTAGATGATCCCACATGACACGTTGAGAGTTGGATGCTGGATAATTTCAACCGGTGTACCATCCGCGAGTTTCTCAATTTTCAACAAAGCGTCCCGGACGATGATCGAATCAGTGCGCAGAATGTATCGGGTACCACGTGCTTCTTTGGTTGTTCTCAATTTTTTCATGTTCTCCAATCCAATTGCCGCTTGTACCGTAGCACTAATGATAAACGCTTTGGTAGCAAGCCGTTGGTGACATTTAAACCTGGATCTTCTTTCAAACGCATCATTAGCACACATGTCTGGCCAAGTTCATCACCCGACCGCATCCAACTTGGAAGTTTACTTCCAGCACAATCATCCGGAGGCTTTTTTTGATTCATGGTGGGTGAAGGGATTGGATCCCTTCAACGTGCAATCGTCACACTAAAAGAGTCACTGATTTGATATCCGCACTCGCAGCAAACACTCTCACCAATGTATAAGTTCAAAAGTACTAATGACCGGGGGGCGAAGCACCAAACAAAGCAAATTCACGATCCGGGAAAACAATAGCCGCCGCAAATCGACAGTGGCACTATATTGTAAAGAGAGGAGCAATAAAAAACCGTCCGAACGCGTGGAGCACTTTCGACAGAATGAACAAAAAAAAAAAAATTACACTGTACAAAATCAACTATTCGAATACCTGTTCTATGTTTATTGACAATCAGAATAAAATAATTTGTTACAGATACTATTCAAAAATATCGTATAGCTATTATGTTTTTCCAATAATTTCAGTACACCTTTTACACAGCCTTTTGATGTATTCTCGTTGCAACATCACGGGGGAAACAATCAACACCTTTTCTCCAATTTCGAAATATCCCAAAAATGTCAGAACTTTCAGATTTTTCGAAATTCACAGAACAATGCAAGACTAACATTTGAAAAGGGCGGAACAACCATTGCAAATTCTCACTTGTTCCGTCCCTCCATAGGCGTATTTCAATATTTTTATGCAAACTTTTCCCGTTAACAGATAGAGGGGAGTCAGATCTATCTGTTACTGATAAAAGATTTTATGAATAATGGGGGGTAAGCCTAGGAGGGACGGGAGAAGCAGAAATTCGAAATGGCTGTTACGCCCTTTTCAAATGTTGGTCTAGAATGCTTATGATCAGGCAGGAAGGACTTTAAAATGACGAAAACTTTATAAAATACATTAAACAAATTGATATGGGAATGTTTTTTTACATGGAAAATCATAATAGCATAATATAATATCTTAAGCAGAATTCTATAATAAACTTCTTTTTTTTAATCAGCTAGGAAAGATAGAAGTTTATTTTAAAAATGTATAACATGAATATAATTGCCTAATTATATAAATCCGGGACGTTTCCGGGACGCTTCTAAATGCGGGACAGGTGGCTTGAATCCGGGACTGTCCCGCGCAATCCGGGACGTGTGGTCACTTTAGGTTACGGGTACTCGGTCTACTAGAGGAAACTCCTGTGAACCGCACATCAACACACACCTCGTTGTTTTCACTTTTGGTGAATTGGGACAAAATTGTTCTTGCTCCAAGTGATCTTACAATTGCTTGTAATTTTCCGTATAGGACATTTTCCACGAAATTCCATTCCCGCGAAGAGTGGACGTCTGGTTATCTGGAAAGAAGTATATCAGACGGCATCGTAATGTTACACTGATGGCTCCCTTCTCGAAGGTCGAGCAGGTGCTGGTGTTTATTCTCGTGAGCTAAGGCTGTATCAGTCTTACTCACTTGGTAGACACTGCACCGTTTTTCAGGCCGAATCTAACAAAAAATACAAAAATATGAAACAAAACAAACAGCGCTTCAATCCTTTGTTTTTCGTAGGATGAAAATGGGAGCCACATGCTTAACCCTCTAATACCCAACCCCGCCTTTAGACGGGGTATAGTTTGAGCATTTTTGTAATTTTTGTTTCGTGGAAAATCAAATTTTTTATATTTTTGGCTGACATTTAGGAATGTTTTGTGTATCTAAAAATGGTTTTTGGTGCATTTTGAAGTGTATTAACATTTTTAAAAAATCATTGAAAAATTGATGTGTTGGTTACCTTTTAAAATTCATTGTTTATTTTGTGTTGAATCGCTACATTTAACATATTTTAAATTTTTCCCAAATAATTCTACGCTAGTTTAATAGTTTAAGGGAATCAAATACACTCTAAAATTATTTTCCTTAAAATTACACGGAAAATAAAATTATATATGAAAAAAATTTAAAATAAAAATATTTCAACAATAATCATAAAATCTCAAAATGTTTTCATCTCAAAACATCCGTACCCTAAATAGGCTTCCAGGAAAAATGTAAAAGTGTGGGGATGTTCAAAATTAAAAATTAGAAAAATCAAAAACTGAAATTCACGAAATCAAAAATTAAAAAGAATCTTCTCCCAAAACATGTTTAAACCGATTTTAGATGACGAAAAATGATATTTAGATCAAAATCAAAAATTTGGGTATTAGAGGGTTAATAAGGGAACCAATACCCTATATATAGTAGAAAAAAACACGATTTGCATTTGCAAAATGATCATTGGCTGAGGAAGTTCTCAGTTATTAATTGTGGTAGTGCTCATAGAACACTAAGGAGAGTTGCTGGATGTATTTCTGTTAGGACGTTGCGCAAAGAAAAAAAGAAATCATCTCTTCATTGTTGTTGAAGTTGTTACTTTTTTTTAAATAAAACTATCTGTATCAGTTAACATCCAAAAATGTTTGCCAAATATTTCGCACATTTTCATCTGTGTGAAATCTAAATATCGTCATTCTAATCGAGGGTTCGAAAATAATGCTCTTAGCGAACGAAATGAAAGAAAACAGCACAAAAACAGCATAACGGGTGGGAACTTTGCCCGTTCTCTGTTCTAGTTCAGTCGAGATATAGATATCTCAGTGCCAGTCAGTGACTGCAAACTTTGTCCGGTGATTGGATTATTGGCATGGCGGTTATATAGTGACGTGCTTGAAAAACCGTTGTCGCTGGAAGATAAACACCCGGAGATTTCAAACAGACCAGTGACAGGAGCCAGAGCAACACCATGTCTGCCGTGCTGCCATGCTCTGTGCCATGCCTCGCCAATGCCAGAGTAAGTGCTTCAAACCAGTTCAATCACTCAGCCCAAGACTGTGACCGAGATAAGTTGATATTTCATAATGTCACTATTTTGCAGTTTCTTGTCTTTCAAGACGTAGTTTAGTTTTACCAAGCGCACACAAATGCCCTTCCTCGATGGCAGCCAAAGCTGTAGCGGCTGACCTTGCGCATCGTATCTGCTGCCCTGGTTGTTCCATCTCAATTTCTGTCCGCGTCGTCCGTATACTTGTTTTTACACCACGACGAAGCAAATGGAGGTCCCCTTGAAGTGCACATCCCGCTTGGGTGGATGAACCGTTGGGGGTCAAAATGAAACATCAGTTAGGGGGATAGTTGATTGAAGGGGTGAACTTGAGCTGGAACTTTTGATGAGAAGCATATCAGGTTATGTGACCTAGGACTAAATAGTTCTCAGGCCGGATGATCATCAAACCATACTAGGTATTAATTCATATTCTAAACGGTATAATTTATGTTTTATGACAGCTTAATCATAGCATTACTTATTGTAATTGGTTTTGCCATAATCTTTTTTTTATTTATATGTTGTCGTTAACCATAGTTGTACACCGTGTTGTTATATCTCAAGAAAAAAAATGTTATATCGCAAAGGTTCAGCTAATGAAACGCAGTAGCATGAATTCCTCAACAGTCTTGATGGAAAAAAAATAATAATGTTGTAGGTCTGCAAACAAAACTCTTGTTTTAAATTGTCAACTACTACCTACTATGTTTTAATTATGCATCATTAAACACGCAACTTTTTGTTTACGTAATGATATAAAGTATTTTTAAGCTTTGTCTTGGAATCACGAAACAAAGAAGTTGCCAGTACGCTCTAGATTAGGTAATCTAAGCTTTTTCATGACCATTGATGAAAACTTTGTATAAATACCCATTTTTATCCAGGATTTCAAGGCGGAATTCCCGAAGGAATTCCAGGAGAAACCCACGAAGGAATTCCATGAGGAATCTTGATGGAACTGCCTAAACAATCCCTGAAAAAACTCCTCTAGGAATCTTTGAAGGAACTCGTGAAGGAATCCCTAAAAAACCCCTGTTGTAATCCTTGCAGAAACTGCTGTATAAAACCTTGCAGGAACTTCTGCAGGAGTCCCTGTTGGTTTAAGAATCTCTCTGAGAAAAAACCCTGCAGAACCTTCAGCATAAATCCCTGTCGGAAATATTAGAAGAATTTTGCAAGGAATTCCAGGAAAATTCTCCGAAAGAATTCCAGAAGAAATCCCGCAAGAAATTCCTGGAGGAGTCCAGAGGAATTCCTAAAGGAATCGCTGAAGGAATTCCAGATGGAATTCTCTAAGGAATTCCAGAAGGAACCCTCGAAAGGATTCCAGAAACCATTCCAGCAGAATCCTCAAAGGAATTTTGGCATGAAACCCGCAGGAATTCCAGCTGGAACCCCCTTAAGAATTCGAGGAAAATAATCAGAAAGATTTCCATGAGGACAAATTGATAGATGTCCAATGTCCATGTGGGATCATCCAAGGAATTCCAGAAGGATTTCCCGAAAGAAGGCCATAGAAATTCCGAAGATATTCTAGAAGTAGTAATCCCGAAGAAATTCCAGGAAAAATCCTCGCCGGAATTCCAGGAAAAAATCCCGAAGGAACCTATGAAATAAAAAGCCAACAGGAATTTCCAAAGGAATTCCAGCACGTATCCCCAAAGGAATTCGAGGAGAATTCCCCGAAGGTTTTTCAGGACGAGTTAAAGAATGTTCCGGAGGAATCGTCAAAAGAAATCCCCGAAGAAACTTCATAAAGAATATAGAAGGAACTGCCGGAGAAATCCTTGAAAAAATTCCAGGAGGAATCTTTGAAAGAACTCGTAGAGGAAGCTAAAAAGGAGCTCCTGGACTATTCCCTGCAGAAAATGCTATATGAAACCGTAAAGGAACTTCTCCTGGAATCCATGCAGTAACTTCCGAAGAAATGCCTGAATGAAAGTTAGAAGGGATTCCGCAAGAAATTTCAAGAAGAATCCCCGAAACAATTTCAGTATAAATCTCTGGAGAAATTTCAGGAGGAATCCCCCCCCCGAAAGATGTCCAAAGGAATTCCGAAAAAAAAAACAAGAAATCCTCGAAAGAATTCCAGGAGTAATCCAGAAGAAATTCCAGGAGTAATTCCAGGAGGGACTCTCAAAGAAATTGCCAGAGAAATCTCTGAAAGGATTCCAGCGAGAATCCCTGAAAGAATTCCAGCAGGAATCTTCAAAGGATTTCCTGTATGAATCCCCTAAGGAAATCCAGCGGGAATCCACAAAGAAATTCGAGGAGGAATGCCCGAAGATATTCCATTAGAAGTTCTCGAAGGAAGTCCGGAAGAATTTCGAAATAATTCCAGAAGTAATCCCCGAAGAAACTCCAGGAGTAATCTCGAAGAAATTTTAGGAGTAATCCCGCAGGAATTGCAGGAGCAATCTTTAAAGGAATTACATTCCTGTGGGAATCCCAAAAATTCATTTGAGAAGTACAGCGGACCTGGTTGGATGGTTAGACCACGTGACTATCACGCCGAGTACCTGGGATCGAATCCCACTGCCAACCAGAGAAGGAAAATGATGAAGATTGCAGCTGAGCAGACACAAACCAAAACAAACATACTCGTGAGCAACAGGGGCCCGAGAATACTCGCACTTCTTTATTCTTGAGTAAACGAAACTGGCAAGCACTCGCATGTGATTCGCGAAGCTTCGAGAGCCTTTTGCATTTTGACGAAAAACGCTTTTTAACGACTGGCAGTGCTGCTTTTCAGGAACAATGAAGCATAAAGCATTAGTTTATGTTGGATAATCACTGAATTTGCTATTATAATCACAATAAAATGTACTTCCCGAACCTCCACTAGTTCACGAATAAAAACTCATGAGTGTTTCTGTTTTTGTCTTGCTTCTTACTCACGAAGCAGGCGGGTGCAAATAAACTCACACACTGTTTACTCTCGGAATCGTGAGTAAGCCTTGTGTTGGCTTTACACTCGCGAATTGCTTCATGATGAGAATAATTCCATCACTGCTCCCGACATTGAAAAATGTAAGTTCTTCCTTCGGAATGCACAGTGTTTTATTTTGCCGATTTCGTGCGCTTTTTTAATATGTAACGCTTCAACCGTTGATTTTTGCTATATATTTTCTTCGGAGAAGTTTCTACATAAGACAAGGCGCTTCTTATGACATAAGAAGTTGGATAATCAATTAACCTATAAGTGAGATGAAAAAAATATTTTTTTCAAAAAATGCAGATAGACGTCTTTGGCAAAGGTGTGCAAAATACAATTTTAAACAACTTTGTCGAATAAGTCATAATGCTAAATCTCATACTTTATGAGATACATTGCGTTGTATGTGCATGACCCCCAGTAATCATATATTTCATCATAACTTTTTAACGGGATTTTTGCATTTTTTGCGTCTTCTACAAAGTTGTTTGGAGTGTACACTTGTATTCAAAAGTTTAAGCCATTTTCATATAGTAGAAATATAGTTGTTTGCTTATTCGAAACGATTCTCTGCGCCATTTTTCGCTGAAAGCAGTAAGACTAGTTCAAGATCACCCTATAAAAATCAGAAATTTGTAAATAACTTCGTTATTTCAAAAGCTAGCGTTTTTCTATGCTCAGCAAAAACATGTATTTTTACATCCCAAACAACTTTGTAGAAGACGCAAAAAATGTAAAAAATCCCGTTAAAAAGTTATGATGAAATATATGATTTCTAGGGGTCATGCACATACAACGCTATATATCTTGTAAAGTATGAGATTTAGCATTATGACGTCTTTGAAAAAGTTGTTCGAAATTGCATTTTGCACACCTTTGCCGAAGACATCAAACGTCTATCTGCAATTCTTGAAAACTTTTTTTTTCATATCTCTTAGGCTGATACAAATTATATTTTGACTTTTTGTATAACCCCCCCCCCCCCCTCCAAAAATTTTGGCTGGATTTTGCATTTTGAGGGGGCAGATGAAAAAAATATTTATCAAAATTTCGGGGTTTGGTGAAAATTCTTTAACAAATCCGATGTGTTTTAAATATATTTCAGATTAAATGTTTTATTATTTTTATCCCCCCCCCTCGACCAACCAAAGAGTGGTGGGACAAAAAGTGAAATAAATATTTGTAACGACCTTATAGGTGGATTAATCATTCAACTCCTTATGTCAAAAGCGCTTTGTTTTATGTAGAAACTTCTCCGAAGAAACTATATCGCAAAAATCAAAGGTTGAAGCGTTATTAAAAAAGCGCACGAAAATGGCAAAATAAAACACTGTGGAATGGAAGTAAAGCGTGGGTCCCGAGATAAATTAGCCTTGGGTTTTCAGGAGGAATCATTGTAGGCGGTCCAGAATGAATCCTCGAGTGAATTCCAGGAAGAATTTCCGGAGAAATTCCAGGAAGAATCTCGAATGAGTTCCAGGAAGAGGCCCCGAAGGGAGTCCAGAGTAATTCCAAAAGATATCCCCGAAGAAATTTCAGAAGGAATACTAGTATTAATTCATGGAGTAATTTCGAAGGAATTCCAGGAAGAATCCTTGTAGGATTTCCAGGAGGAATCTCAGCAGAAATTCTTGAAAAAAAAATCAAACTGGAATACCTCAAGGAAAACTCCAAGGATTTCCAGCAGGAAAACCCCAAGAAATTCCAGCATAAATCTTTAAAAGAGCTCGTGCAGGAAGTTTTTAAGGAACTCTTGGACTAATACAGGAATCCCAGATGGTTTAAGAAACTCACTAAAAGAGACATCCATACAGAAGCTTTTGAATAAATCCCTGAATGAAAGTTAAGGGCAATTCCGCAAGAATTTCCAGGAAGAATCTCCGGAGGAATTTCAGAAGAAATCTAGGAGGAGTACTTGTAGGAGTTTCATGAGAAATCCATCGAGAATAGAAATACTGGGGGAATCCCAGTTCGAATTCATTTGAGGCTAAGAGCGAAATGTTTTAGGACCCGTTCTAGAACATTTCGCTCTTAGCCTCAAATGAATTCGAACTGGGATTCCCCCTGTTATTCTATTCTCGATGGATTTGGTGTTGGTGCATCTACAACAATTTTTATTTTTTTTGTGATTTCAAGAACAAATTTCCGAAAAAAAAATGGTGAAACTTGTATGAAAAAATGACTCCCGATAGAACATTTCGCGCTTAGCATCAAATGATAGAATACACCCTTAGCTTTCATTTGGTGGGTGTCTTAGGGATACAGTTTTTTAAAATAATATTTTTCTACCAATTAGTTTCCGATATATTTAGAGCAATTCGAAGCAACGTAATGACTCGTCTAGACACTGTTTGATTTTTTACTGTATTTCGAATTAGATTAATTTTGTTCTTCCCGACGTTTCGGCACTTTATACTTGGCCTTTTCCAAGGGTAAAATTGTGTAGCGTTCTTTGTATAGATAATAGAAAATAACGAAAACCGGTAAAGATTTCCACCCTTGAAAAAAAAACAATATGAAGTGACAAAACGTAGGGCTGAACAAAACCAACCATTCGATACTGTAGACTATCAGTGAAAAATTCAAAACAATTCAAATCATTGCTTGACAGCTAACAATATCTGATGATAAATTATCCTACTAACTCATGCTGTTGCAATTCGCAACGAAATTTCGTTTTTCCTGTCTGACATTTCTCTGACATCTTCGTCTATAGGGTGCGATGTCTATCTGTCAACGGACAAGGGTAACGAAAAAAGGTTCGCAACCATTAGGCGTTTGGATGTATGGTGCGGCGCAACGTGAAGTTGCGACACTGCCCCCCAGTACTTCGAGGTCACTGGTCCGACGTACTTACAGTTGCACCAACATCCAATACCGCTAGTTTCACTGCTGGTCTCTCCAACACTCAAATTGCTATTTGCACCAGAGCACGGCGAACCTGTCCATCCTTGGAACGAATGGTACGGACCACCCGACCTCTCGGCCAGCAGTTCCTTGGCAGGGTCTCGTCCACAACTATAACGATGTCTCCTTCCGCAATGGGCATCGCTGGACGAATCCATCTTTGCCAGAATCTGTTAGCGTAGACTTCCAGGTATGCTTGAGGGCGTGGCTGCTGTCGTCGAACGCGATCGGGGGCTTAGTACCATCTGACGAATCGAGCAGAAAATGGTTCGGGGTCAACGCTTGAGACAGCTCATCGTCTAACGGCAGTTCGTTTAACGATCGTGAGTTGACGATCATCTTGACTTCAGCCAACATATTTCTTAGTAGCTCGTCGGTGGGTGTGCGTGTGAGTTGGGTTTGTTTTAGGGCTTTCTCTACGGATTGGACAAGTCGCTCCCAAGCTCCGCCAAAGTGCGGAGAAGCAGGCGGATTGAACGACCATTTAGTGTCAGTAGTGACGAAGTGTTCCATCCGTTTATCCTGGTTTATTTGGCTCAGCGCTTCCCTTAGTTCTCGACTGGCTCCAACGAAATTTGTGCCACGATCACTGATTATTTCAAGAGGAGCACCTCTCCTGGCGATAAAGTTCCGTATAGCGAGGATACACGAGTCCGTCGTCAGACTGTGAGCAACCTCGAGGTGTATTGCTCGCACAGTGAGGCAGGTGATCAAGACACCCCATCGTTTCTCGGTCCGACGGCCTACAACTACGTTCATTGGCCCAAAATAGTCGATGCCGATGTACGAAAACGGGCGGCAAAAGTCGTGTGGACGGAAGGGCTGACATTTCCGGAGCATCGGGTCTTGCTTGAAGGTTCTTGCACTGTTGACATCCTTTTCGAACCCGATTGTACGTTGAACGAAGCTGCGGTATATAGAACTAACTTCGGATTTCGTTCAGTACAGTCTAGTGATTCATGTGACGGAATCGTTCATGTATACTGCTGATGATGAGACTTGTTACAGGATGACATTTGGGTAGCAGTATTGGATGCTTTGTATCATCATTTACCGCTCACGCATCTATGCGACCCTTCATACGCAGCAGGCCCATCTCATCCAGGTACGTGCTAAGACTGTACAGCGAGCTACTCTTCGGCAGCGCGTTCTTCCACGGCACGGGGTTCGGTTTCTTTAGCAGCGCTATCTCTACGGCAAATTCAGTATTCTGCACTAGCTTGATAATGAACAGCTCGGCTTCCTTCAATTCTTCTTGCGTTAGCGGACTAGTGACTATGGACTTCTTCATCAGTTTCTTTCGCAGATTTGACGGAAACCGTATCACGTACGCAGCACGGCGTAGCAGAACCTTCCATTTTGAAAAATCTTCCCAGCTAAACAGTGCCGGCTGTGCAGTATGGAAGAGCACATGCGTACGCTTCTCCTCTTCGGTTTGACCGAACTTCGGTGAAGTAGCAGGCCACTGTTCTTTCGGCATTCGCATAAACTCAGGACCTCTGAACCATCGACTTGTGGGGGACAAATCCGGAATCTTTTGCCACTTCGTAGCTTCATCTGCGACGTTCAATTTTGTCGGAATCCAGTTCCACTCGACTCCAGTTCCATTCCACTCCACTCTAGTTCCTCTGTTAACTCCAGCAGTTCACTGACCCGAACCGCCACGAAATGGCTATACTTTCGATGATCGGACTTGATCCAGCAGAGTACGTCGCGTGAATCCGACCAGAAGAATCTTTGAACAGGCTTTAACTTGTGCGTCTCCATGATGTCATTCGCCAAGCGTGCTCCGATAACTGCTGCCTGAAGTTCCAGTCTAGGAATTGACACGAATTGCAATGGAGCTACCCGTGTTTTCGCACCAATGAGTGCGCATTCGACTTCTCCGTTTTCCTCGAACCGTAGATATGCAACCGTAGCGAATCCATTCTCTGAAGCGTCTACGAATACATGAAGCTGCACCAGATTCTGTTTGCCTACTCCGGTCTTCATTCGATAACACCTGGGCACGCTGACATCCTCAACCTGTGGTAAAACTCGCAGCCACGTCTTCCACTTCTCGAACTGATCGGACTTAATCTGGTCATCCCAGTTCACGCCGCTCCGCCAAATCTCTTGGAGTAAGATTTTGAGGAACATCACAAAATCAGCTAACAGTCCCAAAGGATCGTAGATCATCATAAGGGTGCTCAGTATCTGCCTTTTTGTTGGAATAATGCGGGCTTGCAGTAAATCTGCGCTAATCCTCGGAGAAACCTTGTAGGTGAACGTATCGGTAGCGGTACACCACCACATTCCGAGGACTTCCTCTGTTGCCATCTCGCTCGACAGATTAAGGCATTTTTCTCCAGGGTTCGCTTCCAGCTCCTGCAGCACTCGTTTCGAATTTGACAGCCAGTTCCGTATTTCGAATCCAGCCTTCGCATGAACAAACCGGACATCCTTTGCTAACTGCACTGCACCTACCTCCGACTCCTCGCTAGTCAGCATGTCGTCGACGTAGTGTTCTTCGATTATCGCTTCAGTCGCCCTAGGAAATTGTTTCTGGAATCGCTGTGCATTATGGTTCTTTACGTATTGTGCGCAGCTTGGTGAACACGTAGCCCCGAACGTCATTACTTTCATCACGTCGATATCTGGACTTCGGTTTCGTTCACCGTCACGCCACAAAAAACGCTGACACTGCTGATCGACCTTATTAACCAATACTTGGTGAAACATTTCTCTGATATCGCCTGTGACAGCGATACGGAACTCTCGGAAACGGTGTAGGACAGACAGAAGGGAAGATAGCTGATCTGGACCAGGGAGCAGGAAGGAATTCAGCGAAGCTCCCGCTACTTTTGCGGCCGCATCCCAAACAATGCGTAGTTTTCCCGGTTTGTTAGGGTTCACTACCGGAAAGATAGGAAGATACCAGACACGTTCGAACTTCTCCGCCAGTTGACTTTCTGACAGTTTCTCGATGTAACCGCTGCGTACATAGTCCTGAATCTTCTGCTTCAATACTTCAGCTAGTTCAGGATCACGTTGCATTCGCTTCTCTAGACACACCAGTCGCCGCATGGCCATTGTCTTGCTGTCTGGCAATCGGGCATTATCATATCGCCAAAGTAAGCCTGTTTCATACCGCTTCTCCTTCACATGTGTCAGGGATTTCAGCAACTCTTCGGCTCGTTCGTCGTCTTTCGACAGAAGCGGCTTTACTGAGCTCATAATACCAAGACTGTCCAGTGAAAAGTATGATTTTACTGTGTTATGCAGTTCTGCGTCGTTCCGCTCGCAACACGGGCACAAGTGAAAACTATGGTGCGCAGTAAACTCCATTGGTAGCTGAGACGTTAAAGAGCATGGTCCAAAGACAATCCAGCCAAGACGCGTTTCAGTGGCGATTGGTTCGAAGTTTCCTCCTTCTTTGCTATCCAACGCATGACCCAAGTGGCAGTTATCCATCTCAATAAGCAATCGCGGTCGAACATTGCGATAAGAATCGGCTGGTAAATTCCTCAGGTGGTGGTACTTCTGACCTAATTCCTCCATCGCAAGAGATTGTCATGGCAGAGCAAGATTTTCCATGGTATGCACCTTTGGTATCCAGTATGTACTCGTATCGTGTGCTCCGGAAATCTCGAGCGCCAACATCCTAGAGTTTGGCTCCTGTCGTTGTTGATCTGCTGTGCATCCTAGGCACAGAGGGTACGGTTTGCCTTCGATGTTCAGTTCCTTCAGAAGGCTATGTTTGCTGCATTTGCTTAATCAATTGTGCCACATTTACATTATTGAACTCATCACCATCCAAGACAATCATGACGAGACCACGCCAACTGCTTCATTCTCTGTCAATTTGTTTTTGTTCACAGTAATAAATAAATAAATAAATAATTAAAAAAAAAAACTCTTCTTGATAACAAGCGCCACATATCAGCGATATCACTAATTATTGTCTGAATCACCTGATTACTCTTCAATCTACCTTGGATCCCGTGATAGAAATTTTTAAATTTTACTCGTCAGCTGGCGTCACCTGAAATCAGTGAAATCACTAGCTTATTGCTAAATCTGTTTTTTCGGCTTTCAGCAACCTTTACCAAGGGAATCATTCCGGTACGAATTGATTAATAACCTCACCTTTAAAGACCTCTGAAGAATTTTGAATTTATCTTTGTATCTGTACTGATGTATTTATGTCTTATCGAATTTTAGACATTAAATTGTAATGTTGTTGAAAGTGGAGTTTCTATGCTCTCTAAACTCTAAACCAAAATAATCATTTGAATGACATGGAATTTCAAGGATTGATTTTTCAAAAACTGGTGGTATAAATATTTCCGCCAATTAGTATCACTTTGTTGATGACGATGACCATGACACATGAAAATCAGTTTATTTCCCCAGTTTCTATTCCCACGAAACTGTTTTGAAAATTAAGACCATAGACAAGTGCCATTCTGGCCCTCGCTGGCTGTAAGTGATACCGGTACACCTCCTTCCGCCTTTGCTGATCCAGATCACGATCTTCAAACCACTGCTGCCATCTCTACTCGTGGTTTGACCGCGGTCCTCGTTCAACGAAAGCGACAGCGAAAAGCAAGAGGAGGGAAAATTGCACTAAACTTTACAGCGCAGATCATATTCCCATTTCCTCTCAACTCCAGTCGGAGAGCATCAATGTCGGTCGATGGTGCAGTTTTGCTTTCCTTCGTTTCATATTTTGCTGTGCCATTACCCTTCTTCACCGGTCTGTGCAGCTCACGCCTCTCGAGGCCATGATGTGTCTGTGCATAAATAATTGAGCTTCGGAAAGTTCATTGGTCTTGTGTCTTACATTTTCTTTGGCACTGTGTTTTAGTAGACTTTTTTCTGCTTCATTCAGCTCTTGTTGCCGATTCGATTTTGTGCTTTTCGATTCGATGCAGACGACAGTATTGGGTTGCTTTTTCGGTATGCGAAGTGTAATTATTACATAACCGGGGCCATAACATAGTATGGAGAAACAATAAAAATAGAGAAATAAAACAACCTCTTTTTCGATTTTTCTGCCTCCTGTTTCCAGTAGAGCTGCTAACCGCTGCTACTACCGATGTTGAGCCATGGTGCGGTGTAAGCTGTCTTAAAATGCCTAGACATTTGTCGGTAAACGACCAAGTAGGTACCGGTTAATTGCGAAGGAAATCAGGGCTTTTAAATTCAAAATCACTTACCAAGCAGTGAGCAAACGTATGGTTTTGTGTTGTTTTCCTAACAGATTTTTGTACACCTAAAATTGATTTGCTTCGCATGAGTATTTCTTAAAATTCTAAAATGTATAATTGCTTCCCATATGTTGGTTGTTGGTTCTTTATATATTGGTACAATTCATGATTCAAGTTTCAGCGCCGTATATCATTTTTTTTTTGTTTTTCATCGAGAATATTCCTAAAGCTTTTTGTCTTACCTCCTTTAACGTCCACGCCCTCACGACCGTGGAAGGCTACCGGAAGTCCAGACAGCATCTAATACCAAGTGAATTTCATTTGAGTTTTCAAGCTACGGAACGTAGGCTGATTACACAATCCGTAAAATGCTCTATTCTCAACTGCATTACGTCTGTTTACCACACAGGAAAAGTATTTATCAGTGTCCTAAAATAAACAAATTAATCAACAATTTCAAACACATTCCTATCAATCACCACCTCAGCACTAACACCATTTGGCCTGCCTCTGTCTTCACCCGCAAGCATGTACTTCATTTAAGTCGAGCTAATCGTCATGTCTATTTGCACAGTCCTCTTCAGAGAATTAAATGCTTGCTCCAAGGCGCCATCCACAAATTACGTAACGCTCTAGTGGGAGGGGGGAGTACGACCAAGCGTTACGGTCCATACACAAATTTTAGGATTTTATACACAAAAACGTTACAAAGAGGGGGGTCGAAAATTGCCGATTTTAGCGTTACGTAATAAATGGACATTGCCCAATGCTCTGCGCCAGATGCCGATGAACTCAAAATCGTTCACAAAGTCGAGGAACATGTGCAGTGCAATCATGTAATGAAAGTGTCATTCCTCTGCAAACAAAGCCTTTTAATCACTTCTTTGAGTGAAATGTTGATCAGTAAATTTGAAAAGGCCTGACCATGTTTCAATCCATCGAAGGTCACAAACGATGTACTCACTTAGTCTGCGAACCAAACACTTCATTTGGATCTATCCAGCATTTCATCAGCCTAATTAGATTCACTGGAAAACCATCTGTTGAAGCTCTTCTATTTTCACTAAATCGTACGTTATTTTTAAATCACTAAACAATAGTGTGTCCGTAAGTTAAACTTCCGCTAATGTCAACGATCATGCGCAGGATAAACATGTGACTAACGTTGAACGACTTTATGAAAACCTGCCTTGTATTCATCGTCGAAGGACTCCTCAAGAGGTTTCAGTCAGTTGATCAAGACACACGAAAGTATTTTGTACGCCAAATTTAATCCTCCTTGTGCATTAGGTTCATATTTGACCCAAAGCGTACACTACGTCAGCAAACTGTTCTCAACATGATGCAATAGGTTAAACGAGTAATCCTTTTATTAGTAGTTCATTTTGGTATATATAATTGGACATATGAGGCAATCCAAACATCTTGTCGCACGACAGCTTCACAATAGCGAAGATCAATGAGGTGTACTACAGCAGTTGTTATGCTCCCGCAAGTGGCCGATAGACCAGTTCTCGTCTATGTTGGATTCTTCATCATGCGCACTAGTGGGACTGAGTCTCGTGATCATTTGTGGAGACTTCAACACCTGGGCGATTGAGTGGGGTAGCCGCTTGACTAACGCGAGAGGCTAGGCTCTACTCGAAGCTATGGCTAAACTAAATGTGGATGTCGCGTACGTAGATTACGGAAAAACATACAGTAGGAACGATGCAGAGTCCATTATTGATGTGACCTTCTGGAGCCCGGGTCTAAACCCTAGCTTGGACTAGAGGGTCGACGATAGGTACACGCACAGTAACCATCTGGCGATTCGACACGGAGGAAGGCGGCCACAGCCGAAGGTCATCGAACGTCATCGACCTCGTGCTACGATAAGCTGGAATTTGTGAAGCGATTACTTATGGAAGGTAACACCGACGATCTATCCAGCGATAATTTAGTCGGAACCCTAAGCCGTGCATTTGACACCACAATGTCAACGCGATCCCTATTCATAAATTGACGCAAAATGGTATACTGGTGGTGTCCAGAAATCGTAGAACTGCACGCATCTTGCCTAAGAGCTGGAGGGAGCATGCTAAGAGCTCGCACCGATGAGAGTGAGGCTACAGGGCCTACAGGGCGGCTAAAATGGCCCAATTCGAATATCCAGTTTGGCTTTCGGAAGGGTCGACGGTGGACGCTATAAGGGCTCTAACCAAAACGGCCGAAATAACGCTCCGAAAGAACGGGAATCAGCTATTGCGCGGTCGTCACTCTGGACATAAAGAATGCGGTTGACCTATGCCGGATACTGGAGAGCTAATTCCAGAATAGGGTGTTAATCTATGACACCGAGGGAGGAGAGAGGAGCTACAACATCACTGCAGGGGTAAGTCAGGGCTCCATTCTGGACCTGGTGGCAGAGGGAATGGGATTCTTCCAGTAATGGTAGATGAACGCACAGGCTCATACCAAGCGTGTCTAAGGCACTAGCATGTGCACCTTTTTATTTTTACTCGCTCATTCTCTTTGATAAACACAAGAAAGAGCGAGATTAAAGAGTGGACAGGACCCATGGCTAAAGGGTGATACGGTCAAAATTTGGTCACACAATTGGTTTCATAACACGATACTGCGTACACCAAAACAGCTGATTTTTGGACCAGTAATGGTTCATTATATGTAGCTTATACCATAAAATTTTCATCAAAATCGCTTTAGTATGTGCGGAGATATTGTGAATCCTGAAAACTGCAATTTTAAAATGTTGTACAAGGAGGATTAAAAAATAAGAACACATTTTTACTCTTTTATTTATAGAGCCAGAAATACTGAGCCAATTTCAATGAAAATTTTTCTGTATGTAAAGTATACATATCAAAATGTTGTGTAAAAATTTCATTCAATTTGATCCAGCCATTACAAAGTTATATTTGTTTAGGTGGTCAAATTTTGTCAAATTTTGTCAAGTCAAGCCAAATTTTGGTCACACATTTTTTTTCATAACTTTAGACTGCGTACACCAAAACAGCTGATTTTTGGATCAGTAATGGTCCATTATATGTAGCTTGTACCATAAAATTTTCATCAAAATCGGTCCAGTATTTGGGAAGATATTGTTGAACCCTGAGATCTGCAATTTTATTTTTTTTTTTCACAAATAAGAATGATTTCAATGAAAATTTTTCTGTATGTGTAGTATGCATATCAAAATGTTGTGTAAAAATTTCATTCAGTTTGATCGAGCCGTTACAAAGTTATATTTGCTTAAGTGGCACCCGGTCAGTTTTTTTCATATTCAAACTGCTACAACTTTGAAAGTATTCATACAAAATAGCTTAAAATTTTATTTGGAACGTATTTTCATAATAGTATTATACTGTAAAATTTTGATAAAAATCGGAGCAGTATTGGTTGTTCTATAATCAAAATTGTGCTTTACTGACCTTAAATTTCCGAAAATTTACTATGGAGCGCCTTTGTGCAAAATTTTAAAAAGGTAGGTGGATGGTTTCATCTATATATCAACCAATACTTAATCGATTTTGATGAAAATTTTATGGTATAAGCTACATATAATGTAGCATTACTGGTCCAAAAATTAGCTGTTTTGGTGTACGCAGTCTAAAGTTATGAAAAAAATTGTGTGACCAAATTTTGACCGTATCACCCTTTAGGTGAACTGTCACTTGACACAATTTCTATCAGGCCAGGCTTTAGGTGGTATGCAGGATCCCCTTCATGCCCAGAACGCGCAGACGGTGAGTCGGCACGACCCAGAGCAACTGAAGCAACAGGATATCCTTAACATACGCGCAGAATCTCAAGGTCTCGTTGCCGTGCGAAGGCGTGCTCGATGGTGCCTCTAGTGATCAAAAGGCCAGCTCCAGAGACACGTTATTCTCTATTTGGGACGTTTGTACCATCACGATTACGTAGAAGCAGGAGTGCAGAGCGATTTTGGAGCAGGAGAATGCAGAGCGTGAGACAATGCAGCAGTATGAAACCTGACAGAACGTGGAATGATACAAATAGAAGCGAAAACAGCAGGCTTCTCTTTCAAGCAAACAAAAAATGAACACTGTTTGGAAAAGCGTGGTGCGAGAAAATGGAACTTCTGTGCCGTTCACAAAAAACATAGAAATTCTAACAGAAGATTTACGCATTCTGTAGCAGATTCATGTCGGGAGCAGATATCTGCACTGCATGTATTAGGACGGGATCCTATTGACGGACGGATGAGACATGGTGGAAGCAGTACTTTGATCCGCACCTGAATGGCTTGGAGAGCATAGGCACGGGAAATCAAGGCAACGAAGGAAACGACGGAAAAAAGACACGACAGAAGCTCATCTCTGCACCAACTTCTTAATATGACCACTATACAAGATAAACAAGTTCGTTTTTGCCTTTCTTGTACTGGAAAGGCTATATGTTCACTCCAAAAATGACTTTTCGATAGAAGGCCCGGAGGGTCGAGTCACATATACCAACCAACTCAGCTCGACGAATTGAGGTGATGTCTGTGCGTATGTATGTGTCTGTGTATGTATGTGTGTGTGTATGTGTGTATGTGTGTGTACAAAAAACTCACATCACTTTTTGGCAGTAAACCTTAACCGATTTTAATGACCGACTGTTCATTCGACGGGGAATCTAGTCCCATTGTTTCCTATTGAAAATGGTTTGGATCGGTCCAGCCGTTCCAGAGTTATGGCCATTTAGGTGTTCCGGACCGGTACCACAGGAAGGGGCCAGATATGAAAATGCATGCGACACATCAAACCACGGGATTTTCGATAACCTGATGAACGGTAAGCAAGAAAATAGTCTCAGACCATATCTGAACCAGTAGTGTGCCGGAACCGGTTCCCGGTGTCCCGCCAAAAGTGGCCAAATATAAAAGTGAACCAAACCCATGCGTGCGACACATCAAATAGCAGCTTTTTCGATAACCTGCTGAACAGTGAGCAGGAAAATAGCCTGTGATCAAGCAGAGACTACCGGTAGTGTTCCGGAACCGGTTCCGGGTGCCCCGCCGGAAGTGGCCAAATATAAAATTGAACCAAACCCTAGACCAAACCCATGCATGCGACACATCAAATCGCTGCTCTTTGGATAACCTGATGAACGGTTAGCAATAAAATGAAATCAGACTATATTTAGGAGTAGTAGTATTCCGGAACCGGTTCCGTGTGTCCCGCCGGAAATGGCCAAATGTAGATGGGAACCAAACCCATGCGTGCGACACATTAAATAGCAGCTTTTTCGATAATCTGAAGAACAGTAAGCATGAGAATAGCCTTAGATCACAGCAGAAACTACTAGTAGTGTTCCGAAACCGGTTTCGGGTGTCCCGCCGGAAATGGCCAAATATAAAAGTGAACCAAACCTTAGACCAAACCAAATGCATGCGACACATCAAATAACGGCTTTTTCGATAACTTGGTGAATGGTAAGCAGGAAAGTAGCCTTAGATCACAGCGAGACTACCGGTAGTGCTCTGGAACCAGTTCCGAATGTCCCTCCGGAAGTGGTCAAATATAAAAGTGAACCAAACCCATGCATGCGACACATCAAATCGCGGCTCTTTAGATAACCTGATGAGCGGATAGCAGGAACATGGTTTCAGACCATATTTGGTACAACCAGCAGTATTCCGGAACCGGTTCCGGTTTTTGCTGGAAATGCATATGAGAGCCAAACCCATGCATGCGACATATTGAATCGCGGCTATTTTGATAACCTAATGAACGGTTTGCAGGAACACAGCCTTTGATCCCATCAGAGACTACCGGTAGTGTTCCAGAACCCGTTTTGTATGTTCCGCCAGAATAACCATGCATGCACATCAATTTTAGGCTTTTCAGAAAACCTGTTGAACAGTTAGCAAGAAACTAGTCTCAGACCATAAGTATTTAAAACAATAGGTACAGTCTTGGAACCGGTTCCAGGTATCTCATAGGAAGTGGTGAAAACAGCGATAAATATGTGTAAGAGAACAAAATCTTTACAAAACTGAAGCAGGCTCAACGAATCACACCTTTTTTCTAATCCCTGTTTAAATCGCAAAATCGCAACAAAATTTTTCAATCCCCTTTTGCGTCTAAAATTACTGCGTAAAATTTTGATCCGACTGGTTTCTCCTTGCGCTCTGTTATATGGTTTAAATTTGAATTGGATTCAGTATGAAAAATTTCACTTGCTTCAATTTTTTTGGTCAAATTTTATGAATCTAGTAACCAGTAAAGTGTGCAGGAAAAAGTTTATCAAAGACTGTAAAGTGATTTTTTGTTGTGAAATTAATTATATTTTAGCTTGTTATAAAGTCTTGGTATTGATCGGCCTCCAGTAAACCCGAGCAAAGACGGATAACTAAGTGATATAACTTTGATAATAAACTATGTTATCGGTGTTATCATATTGTTATTTTTGTTATCATCTTTTCTAATTGATGATAATCAAATCATAACAAATTTAGTTATCAATAATTTTGGTTTATCGCGATAACATAAAAATACTAAATGATAACAAAATATGTTATCAATTTCCAAACGCACATTTCAAAGCTTTCCCAAAACTGAAGGTCTGGTGGACTTCGAATCTAAAAATAGATTCCGCTTTCCATCTTCAATGCGACTGCAGTACGAAAGCGTAGCCTTCAACCACTTTCCCTCTCACTGAGTCCTTTTGGTACAGGGGTATCGACTGTGACCGGTAATCACTCGATCAGGGTTCAAGACCAACTGGGCGCAATAGTTGAAAACATGAATTATATTTATAAGAAACTTTTTTCAACTGGTATCTATGTCGGTAAAGTAGATTTTTAATATTTTGGTCGGTAAAGTAGCTCTGAATGATAACCAAATGATAACAAAACCTGTTATCAATCACCTGTATTTTTCTTGTTGATAACTAAATGTAATATTGAATAAAATACTTTATAACACAATTAGTTATCAACTTGAACACAATGATAATTTGCTTACGTCGACGGAAAGAGCATGAGTACAAATTCGACGAGAAAGGCACTATCACCACTAGGTGGATTAATCCGTTTTTTTTTTTGCAACAACTCTCTCTCTTTCTTTTAGCATCCAAACAAACTGTGTAAAAATTGGGTGTTATTGGTCGCGCATTGCAAATGAAATTTGTATGGGATTTAGTATGAGAAAACGTAATTTTGTACTTTTTTGCATGTTTCTATTTTTTTCTAAAACTCTGTAACTAATGGCGTGTGTATGACATGTCAAAATCCGCATAGTGATCCGACGCTTGTGTAAAAAGTTAACTTGACTAGATTACATTAACAATACCCAAGCAACACACATAGTTACAAGACAGTCACGGCAGCGCATGTAAGGGTTGCACAGAAGTCACTGTGACTATTTTGTAACCATTTGTGTTGCTTGGGTAGTTTTCTAATATTTTCGCGTCGGAACCATATTTCAGTTTATTATTGTAACATGTAGATAGCTTCCTTAACTACTATGAAATTAAGAATCAAAAAATGAGTATAAAGTGTATCGTTATTCTAAACATGTAATTATTGTTTTGCAAAAAATAACAACAGCAGACAAACAATCGGCTTTATTAATCTCATCATGATGCATGCAGCTGTACAGCTCAAGACAAATAAAAAACCTGAGCATATCAAGTACATAATTATACCTTACCATTCTCACCGAATGCTTTTCGCCGAATCCATTCATCAACCGTTTAAATGATCAAAGCTCAACCGCATCTGTTTGCTTAATCTCACGGGCGACGACGGGCGGCGGCCGAATGGAATTGCTTTCACGCACGAATGGTCTGCTCGGTGGATTCCGAGCGCCACTATCGATTCAGCTTTTCTCAAGCCATTCATTCACAGTTTTCACGCTGATTTTTCAGACGATTCGTTAATTGCGTACGCTGAATAAAAGTTGACTGTGGTCATAAAACATTTCGAAAAATTGGCTTACGGCTCTCGCCGTGGCAAACTGAGCGAGGCCAATTAAACAAGTTTATGAAAATTACCGTTTTTGTTCACATCCACTTAGTTATTAAACAAAAACATGTAAAAACAAGAATGCGGTCAATAAACTTTCAAGCTTAATTTTAGCTGGAATGTTCTTTTACTTTTTCAAGTTGCGCTTCATGTTGCGCAAAAATACAAGGATCATTATGAAATTTTGGAATCGATATCGATTAAGGTTTTTAGGGGTCATCCATCGAACACAACACAACACAATCATAATAAAAGTGTGGAAAATTTAGCTAAGAAGCGTTCAGTTGAAGCAGCTGAAAAGTCTGCCTAAGTTTTTCTCTAAGTGACATAACGTAATCATCGGATGCCCCCTTATAATAATTTTGCGTATGAATCCTGTCGCATTACATATCATACCGGGTTGCCACCCAGCCCCATTCCACTTTTGATGGTTTTATTTTTCTGTTTGGAATGAAGGACACGTAACACTTTTTCAGAAGAAAAAAAATGGGAACGGCTATCTTGTTTTGGAATAGGCCGAAAACCAGTTACGTCTGAGCCCTAAGGATCATTGCAACCTATTGGAATGATTGGGGCACGCACTCGTCAGTATCGAAAGATATCAACCACTCGGTGATTGTTGCCACCACCGTCATCGATTATCTAACCCGGCAGTGCATAGGGCGGTTACTCTTAGCCATCATCAAGCCAGCAGACTCCGGCTGATGGATAACTGAATGAAAGCACTATCATTTTTTTCGTCAACAACTCCCTATGCCATTATGCTGTTTTGCTTCGTTCGTATTCTGCCAATCAGCACTCCGTTCGACAGCCAATAGTGACCATAGAGCGGGGAAATAATTCACTGAACGAGTCAACCAGAGCACAGCTTTTTGTAGGTATCTGCACTCAGGCGCAGAGGACCGTTTTATAAAATTTCCGTCAACATCGAATACATAGGTGCTCAGACAGCAGTGAATGGCTGGGCAAGGTTAAATCGAATTTCACTTCTCGTTCTGCGGGATCAAGTTTCTCTGATGTAATCTAATCACCTCTCATTTTCTGCTAAACTTGACATTTTAACTAGTAACCAAGTTTTTTTTTTTTAATTTGGAAATTTAGTAACTGCCCAACATTACTCCATTGTGCTTTTGTTAGCATCAGTATCCCACTAGAATTTAAAGCATGAGTAGAAAGATCTTGGACATGATCTGTTGAATGTAGAATGTTCGTATAGGTATAATATTTTGTATATCGTGTATCGGATATCTTATATTGTGTTCTGTGATTTCGGGTGAAATTGATCACTTTTCGCAGTTTTTGTCGAATAATTTTTGAATACTAATGGATATGGTTATATTCAATGCATTAAAACAAGTACGACCGTGGTTTTCATCAGTCACCGATGTTGGAAATTTTACTAAATCATTTTATTACAAAAAATGTCATTTGAAATAAAAAATCAAATATTTTACTTTCGGGGTGAAATTAATCAGTCAGTGAAATGTTGTTGTTAGTGCCGGAAATATGTTTTCCACCTGCATTAACCACCCAGAATGCGAAAAGCTATGCAAAACTTTTACGGGCTCACTATTTTTTTTTTAATTATTTAAGTTTGAAGTTTAATAAATCATAAGAAACGCCTAAAAGTATGCAATTTCCATACTAAATATGTTATAACTTCCAGATGTAGTATTTTATGCATTAACTTCAATATTTATAGAACTTTTGATGACGAAATTGGGTTTAGTGAATACTTGGCAGCTTGAAACATTTATTCGAATATTCATTACATTTGCGATACAGCTACGGAATCAAAAGTTTAAAAGTGTCTTTAAAGTTCGCCCAACACGCAATTTCGGAAAATATCGAATTTTATACTGAAATATGTATCTATAGACTGTTTCAGAAATTATAAATACACTTTGTTTATTAAATTAAATGAACTGATCTAATGATTTTTACCAACTTCTTTCAGAGTATAGCATATTGTACTCCATATTTTCATATTTCCTTTCAATTGTCTTGATATTTTGAAGAACAGTGGAGTTCTCTAACAAATAACTCAATTTTTCAAATTTGCATTTGCACAAAGGTGTTTTTTAATGAATTCAACATTATGTATCACTAAATACCAAAAATTATCTAAATTTTTATCACATTCGCTTTCTCAACAAGTTGTCTAAGGAACGCCTTAATCAAAATTTGGGAAAAATCGATAAAGGCATTTACACAACATTTTTTCAGAGCTCAAGTTTCTTATTTTTTAAGGTTTTCTACGGAACATAAGAACTACCACACAGTTTCTTAGTTTTCCTGAACGCATTTAATCTAAACAAACTTATTTTTTCAGCTCACTCGATTCTTCAGATGGCAAATCTGGTCATACCATAAAAACGAATGCAGTAAGCAGTAATTAAGACATTCGTTTGCTTAACGTTTGTTGCTACTGGTGTTGTTGAGAAATGGTGCTGCTGATAAAACAAAACAAAAAGCCGTTCTTTGGATCACTAATCGGTAATAAATCAATAACTTTTTCCACAAGCATCCAATCGTTTTGTGGTCTTCGAAAGAAAGTTTCATAAATGATTTTTCTACAAGAAGCATTGATCGATTCGAATTAAGGAGACAAAGGGTGACCTCTAGGATTTTTTGTTTGAAAGTGTAACTTTTCCCATAGTAAATCCTATGAAAACTTTGAACCGCTTGCGCTAAATTATAGTTTCACCGATTGCGCTGGAATTTTGTACAGTTCATATGGGACCTAAATGGGATCTAAAAAGTCGACTGTAGCGAGGATTTTTTTTTTCCATACGAGCGTGTCCCATACTAGTGCTCATAGTCCGAGTTGTCGGAACCAACCTTCGTGTTGAAGTCGCCCATGAAGACCTTGATATCACCTTTCGGGATCTTGTCCACGACAGCATTCAGTTGGCAAAAAAAGTTCTCTTTTCCTTGGATTTCGGCAGCATCGGTTGGCACGTAACATTGGATCACGTTATGGTTTCGGACCTGGTTCTGAATCTGGCTACAATATCCTCTCATTTATAGGTTCCCAGCAGGCTTACCAAAAGTACCGCATCATGATTGTATTTCGATGGCTGTCGCCGCGTATATGACATCCCTATTCCCACCCAATAGGATTGTTTGCAGCCAATATCAATTGGGTTCCCCCATTGACAATGCATTTGAGTTCCCTAAACATTGGTACAAGATGCGGGAAACGAAAACGTGACGTCATCGCACCCTGGTGGCTGTCGCACTCTTATTTCCATGACAGCCTTATGAATGCATGGTTCATGAAAGCCCACAGAACAGGGTTGGTAACCATCTGTTTCGTCACCGACCAACGACGAAAAACTAAAAAAGTTCGTCAGCTAATAAAACTCCGTCAGCGACCGACAAAGAAACCACGACGAGGATGAACCGAAAATAAAACAATGAGCTATAGTTTTCGTCATTCTCTTTTGTCCCCTTTTGTAAAGATAAAAGACGAACATGCATTTGTCACATGGCATCCGATTACAGACAAAAGGCGAACCAGTCAAGCTTTTATTGACAATTTAGCCGCGATCTTTCGGAGCTGTGGAATTAGCTAATATGTTGGTATACTTGTTGAGCTGCAAATCTGAAGGTTTTTGGTTCGATTCCGAATGAAGGCGTGTTTCATACTTCCATTTTTTTTTTGATCAGTCATTCCCGGGGGGCTTAATGTTCATTCGTCTGCCCTGCTCAACGAAAATGCCAATAAAGATAAACGGCAAAACTTTTTCGAAACTGACTGACGGCGTTTGAAGAAAAAAATCAAGAGCTGCGACTCAGTGACGCAAACTTTTTATTACCCGTTGTCGTCAGTGATTATGCTTCAGTTCCGATGACTATTAACAACCCTGCCACAGAATAAAACTCATGCGACATACCTTACCACATCACTGCAGTGCACTGTCGGGAACACGACACGCAAAAACGGCTACGCTCAAAAATGTGTGCGGCCTGCACATTTTCATTAAACATCCATGCCGCACATAGAATGTATTGCATACGCACATTTTTTTTTTATCAGCATGAGCATGTTTTTTGCAATAATTTCGATATGGCAATATGGGTTTATAAACCACCTTCAAATACCGAAAAATATTGATATTTTGCAAAAACGTGAGCGTACGAGCAGTTTTAAAAAATGTGTGTATGTAACACATTCTCTGTGCGGTATGGATGTTTATTAAAAGTGAATACTTTTATATTAGAGAGAACTGCTCCCAGGTTAGCCGAATATTGTCATCGCCCTGCGAACAACAATACCACGACGTTTCCCAATCTTCTCGATACGACTCGAGTATGGAACTGTCAGGCAAGCAGCCGAAGCAGCGGCTGTTACAATACATCTTTCACTCATGCGTGTGCGTGCTGTTGCGAGAAGGCTGTGCATTTGGAAAGCCTGGTTGCCACTTCATGAGCGCAGCGTGGGCGTGAGCCCTAAGTAGGAAACCAACTCCACGGTAGCAAGGAGTGTGTTCACCTCGTAGGCCAGAGTGTAGCAGAATTTGATCCGACGACAATCTGTGTTCTTCAAGTTCGGCCAACGACCAGTCCTAGGATCACAAGCTTTATACGGCATGATTCATTAGCTAATTGTGCCAGTTTTCCCTGCTGGGCTAGGGTTAATACATTCCAAATTCCAATTCTTGTCCGTTGTTTCGCGTTAAACGTTGTTGCCGTTGAATCGGTTCGTAATCTTTTATTTTCGGTTTCTGTAGTGATTTTTAGGGTTAGGTAACAGTAAGGTTCTCCTAAGGTCCCATGTCCATCGTGGTGGGACTGCCACCTTAGGTATAGTTTCCGGTGGAGGAACATTTCATACTCAGCCACTGGATGCCAGAACAGACAATGTTGACGCTCGTGACGTACCTCCACAAACTAGCTGAACTCAGAAGCACAACAGTGCCCAGGCTGCACTACCAGCTATGCATACAACTCTTTGCTGACAGTCTTCGTCATCGATTGACTCCTGGAAGCATGAGGTAGAAACTAGTGAAGACCAGAGCTTATGTTGGACGCTCTCTTTATCGACTTACCGTATTGCAGCCCTGTCAAAGATGATGTTTTGGAATATAAGGGACCGCCCATAAATGACGCAGCTTTTGAGGGGGGACAGAGGAGTGTCTGATAATACTACGAGCCATGTATAAGGTATGGAAAATCGGAAAAATAGGTTACGAGGGGTGAGGGGGTGGGGGGTGTTGTTTAAAATCAGCCAAAAAATGCTATGTCATTTATGGTGCTCCTGTGAATATTGCGTAACTCCGAAGACTACTTTATCAAGCATACATGCAACTCTGTTGTTTTCCCATACTAACGGCATGCGACACCGACGGCACTGCCGCCTGTTGAGCTAAGGTGGTACCTTTTCATAAGAGTATAAGAGTGTATTGGTGCGAGTATGAAGATTTACACACACTGCCATAAATGCTTCCACCTTAATCCGTGGTGGCGCTGCTAACAGTGACTCCCGATTTTGAGCAGTACTGCAAGTCTTCTTGATAAAGTGGTTATCGGTAACTCACTGGATCAATCCGTTCCCGCCATCTTAGCAATCACATGGCATAATGCGAAATCACACGATGAAAGCGACTTGCTCCGCCAAAGCTCCTCTTCTCAATGAAGCAGTTTCACACTGTCAACGTCGTCATGGAGCTGGCTGTCACTGATGCTTGCTAGAGGACGGGCACGCAAGGGGAATAACAGGAATAACAAAAGCATAGTATTTATTAATATGATACAAATCCACTGAAAAGCACCATCACCGCCAAGTTGATTAATTAGTTTTTTTTTGCTAGTAAGTGGATGTATTTTGCATTGACCTTTTCTTCAAGTACACTGCTGAATAACTACGTTAGTGTTTCGGATTGCACATCCATGACAATTCAATGGTTGTAGCATGAAGTATGTGTATAGTGTTACATGTTTCAAAGCAAACAAAACGCAATCCTTTGTAAATCAGTATTTACATGTTCTAACGTTATTTTTCGTTCATCAGAGTTCAAAGCAAACGACTTTCCATTCAATGCTTTACACACGTCTACGTCAAATGGATGCCGCTGACACGAATGCATTGAAATTCCATGTCATTTCCAAAGCTATAATCAATTTTTGGAATCGAAAATGGGTCAGTGATTTCAAATAAGCGCACCGACAACAACGTTTTGCTGGCTGATCACGGGTCCACTACAATGGCTGCCGTTGTTTTGGGTCTCGTAAATTAAGTCTGGCTAGAAATGGTTTGCTGCAGCAGTGTAGAAACTTCGTGGGCCAAAGCAGGATGTGATTCCGTTAAAACAATCATTACTTTTAGTGCTCGAAAGAACACTTCAAACGCGGGCCATCGAGCGTCGCTGGTCTTCGCCGTGGTAATAAAAATGCAACGACAAAGTATTCTCATTCTGTCGCCATATTCCACTACGATAGGTCCGAATACGAGTACCTACCTACCTACCACCAGTACCAGTACGAACTTTTATTCCAACCACGTAGCGGAACACCAACCATTGCTTGTTGGTTGGTATTTTGGTTTTCGAAGTCTTTGCGACGCAGACCGCACGTACTGGCCCGACAGGGGATTGGAAATGAAATTCTCTAAGTCCGAGCGTATTGTCAAACGCATTTTAGCATGTCTGTTTGTTCACTGTAAGTAAAATTATATTTGAAACAGTTGATATAAATTAATGATACATGTTCAACCAGAAATTTCATTGGCTGCAAAAAAAATATTTTCAAATGTGACCTCTAAATTGCCCTGTGCCATCCATACTAAACTTTGTACAGTAAAGTGGCAAAAACTAAAAAAGAAAACAATACTTTTAAATGACAAAATTGTTATTGGTAGAAAACTAGAGTCCTGTCAAACTTTCAGTAATTGTGGTGGTGATTTAATGGTGGCCCAAAAGCAAAATATGTATCTAGTATTATATCATATCGGTATTACTAATGACAGTTTCGTGATAGCGGCCACGCAGGACCTTTATAAACTCATGGTAACTGCGGCAGGTCATTCATCCCGAAGGTGAAGGGCTGTACTGCCAGTACGTCAAGCCCTGGTTATGCTTCTCGGGAAGGTGGGAAGGGTGCGTCTGCGGGCCTACTGGATGAATCGGGACACAAACAATGGGACTGTAAAGCCCTTGGCAGAAGCAAGCTTAACCCTAAAAGGGATACCTGGGGTCCATTGGACCCCAGGCGCCTTTCAGAGCTCGTCTTTGATGGAACACACTCAGCGAGGTGACGATACTGAGGTCATGAAGGTATCCCTTTTAGGGTTAATATGTGATGTTGAGGTGCACGATAAAAGATACAAGGCTGCGCGAATGGCGCAAGGTGCTCGGCCTTCCAGAGATACCCAGCTGACACGTCACAGTGCAGGAAACGTAGCCAAGCCTGCAACACTTGCAGTGTGACACAGCCCAGAAACTGCTTTATCAGGCAGTTGCTGAGTGAGGGACGGGGGCGGACAACGCCATCATAGCGGATCCATACCGGATACCCGACGATAATGGCAATCGGGTTGTGGCTACATATCAGGGCTTCATGGTCGCCAAGGTGAACAGGGTCTTTTTGTGTGGCTATTATGTGCCTTAGCAATGGTCGATTGAGCAGTTCACACAGATGCTGGATTGAATGATGGCAGAGCTCATAGGGTAAAAAAGCCAGTCGTATTAGCGGGTGACTTTAATTCCCAGGCCGTGGAAGTCGTTTCACGATCCAGCGGGATCAGATCTTGGTAGATGCACAAGTCATGTTCGATGTCGATCTTGATAATGTCGATACTACAATTACTGTTGCTTCTGCAATGAAAGGAAACTCTACCGTGGTTTTAACCCAATGTGTTTGTTTAATGGAGATTACAATTCTCCTAGCTCAATGAACTTTTAACACTATTTTAAATAGAAGAAAATCGGTTTAAGTACTGCTCCTGATAATTCCAACTAATGTGTTTGCATCCTATGACAGATACGTATTTCGATCTCAACTTAGGGGCATCTTCAGTGTTTCGTACTTGACTAGACAATGTTTAATTTACTCTTTTTTGTCAAACTGCCACAGTTTTCTTTTGGTGAGTGAGTATAGATCTTGCATCATACTTAAACGTGGAGATATTTAGACATAGCTCATATTCGGTCTAAGCGGTAACCAGCAGGTAGCGGAGTTGCCATGCATACCATGCCTTGGCTGATGGACTTAATGGACTCAAGCTATTACGAAACATACGCCTTGCCTACCTCTGGACTAGGCGGTGGATGCAGCGAGCACGTACTGGCGAGGAGTGATATAAACGATAGGTGGCGTTCGTGGTCGCCAAAGTCTCACTTAAAACCGAGATAAAGCAAAAAGGCCTGCTGTGAGGAAATCCAACGTGGAGTCATGCCTACAGGATCATTATCTTCCAGCATCATGTGACCCGGTGATCCGTCGGCATATAGACCAATATGTTAGTCGAGTGACTCCGTAGCTTGAAGGAATAGAAGCGCCCGTCTAGCGAATTGGGAGTCGTGAGTTCGAGTCTCACCGGAGTACGTGGATTTCTTTTCATAATTTCAAATCTCAATTTGTTCATCGAGCACGTGTTCTGTTGTGCACATGGATGTCAAAGCATTTTCAACAGTGTAATTTCCCACATGGCTTGGTCAGCCAAAGCAAAATCAAGAAATTGACATGTTTGTTCAGCTCGGCAAGGAAGGTGCTTGAGAGGATCATCCTCAACAGCTCAACAGTACACAGAGGGTATTGATGATATCTCGTGTAACCAGTTTGATTTCCGCAAGGGCAGGTCTACCATGGAAGCTATCTTGTCACTAAGGTCACTAAAACTTATGAGATAACTCTTCAACGTAAGAGCTGTCGTAAGTGTGTAGTGACCATTTTTTCTTCTCTAAGCAATGGATGGATGATCTGCTCAAGAGACATCCGAACGGCAGTCTCAGGTAGTGTGGTGTTGGACCGCCTTCAACATACAACGAAGGAGGCACGACTGTATTTTCCGATCCAAGAGGTAGGTACAATAATCATTAACCAATAACATCGCGCGCACCGTGCTTTGACTTCCTGAAGACTACGGCCCTACTGACTAGCAAACAGAAAGACTTGCCGACATGGGGCCTGCACCTACTCCGGGCCTTGCCGAAAAATCCATTACATCCACAGACTCGAATCCAATGCACAGCAGTAGTCCGACGCCACGACAGCGATGCTACTATGATGTTCTCCGCGCGGCCACTTATTCGATTGAAGGGTCGAATCCGACGGCAGGGCACCGGTATGATCTACGTAGCCGACACCAACCGTTGGACCACCTCTTGTTTAGCACCTGCACTAGCCACTCCTCGGGTCCACGCATCTACTCCGAGACGATTTGAGCGTTAGCAGATGAAACAGAATTCCACCCAAGCTTGCCTTTACACATCTTCCGAACAAGATTATATGTAGCCGTCTCACCATACCGCCTTATATGGTAAGCATTGTGGGAAAGCACGGGTACATGAAAAGAACACGTTCCATCGTTTCCTCCAAACCTACACAAACTGGGCATTCAGGAGAACCCGCTTGATCGAAATGGTGTAGATACTTTGGAAACAGTTTAGTGGGTCGGGGTAGTAATCCTGCCATACTAACCCCGCACTACCTTAGTCTCCCGTAGATTCCACACTATTACTTAGAGTTTATTGATTGATTGTTTTATGTCTAATACATCGACTTGTTGCAATACTCTTTAAATTTTATGCTGGTTTATCCAGTTGAATGTAATGACAGACACCAAAAGAAAGCTGTTACATTTTAATATACTTCAGTACCGTTCATGATTCAAGTTGTTTTGTTGTTCTATTCGGTTATCAAAACCAGTTAAAAACCCCCTAATGAAGAAACTATGGATGAAGTTTTTGTTGTTATTTATGTCCTCATGAGTCCACAATCAATAAATTGCATCACACGGTTGGAATCAGAAGTTGCTGGCATGATGCTGCACAAATTTAAACTTTACTGGTGCGCTGAGCCTAGAAGGGCGGGAAGGGGAGCCTCAACATCTCATGAAATGCACAAAAAGCCCCGCTCAGCACCTCATACTCATTACAACGAACCATCAAATCCAACCCACAGAAAAGCCACCCGCCAGCCAATATCAAAGCCGCGGGCCATGTCCCACAATGTTGACGCGTTCAATTGAGAATTCAAATCATTGTGTGCTTCAGCCATCGTTTGTGTTCGTTGACTGACTTATCTGATCGCATTTCACTCAAAATAAAAGCTGTACCAAGTGGTTTTTATGTCTCCTTTTCCACCGAACTGACGAGCGTAAAGCATGAATGTAAGCAAAGAAAAATGCTGCCACCCAAAAATGGTACCTAAGAAAAATATCAATTCCAGTCAAGTTCTGCGGCCAACGTGTCAGCCTATGGCCTCTGGGTAGTACCAACACGAGACACCAAGCAGCAGTCGTAAATCACGGCGTTATTTACGAACTCACAACCATAATCAATAAATTCATTCCCGTTCAATTTTAGAAGTCTTCCAAATTTATTCCCTTTCTCAAACGGTTTGGATGGCATTTCTTCAATTGAATAAACAGGCACGCTGATGATGTCAGGCCTTGTGAGCTAAAATTATCCATTCAGAACACGTGTTAAATGTTAAGTAAGTGATGCTTATCAAAGCTTCGGTGGTAAGATGCTTTTACGAGGTTGTCCTTTACAAAAAGATGGGATGATAATCGTAGGCTGAATGGATACATATTTATGTTTCCGCATGCTAATGACATATCAAGATAGACACTATATCAAACATTTCATTAGAATATAATAGCAAATACACAGCTGTGAAACAACATTGAGAACATGGACCAAAGGTGATCACTAAAATGACTGTCTTCCATTTTGATCAAATTTGAATTTCTGAAAACTGTACAGAAAAGAATTAGATTCTCATAGCAAGTTTATTCTTAGCAAATATTGTAGTTGCATTTGAGACATGTTGGGCAGGCACAAAAAAATGCGAAAGAAACACTGTGCTTCTTCATCCTAAATAGGTAATATCGTAGCCCAATATCAGGAAATAGACTATACTATTTTCAAACTTGTATAAATATCATACTAGAACTCCCAATTATGTTAGCAAACAATCTCCCTTTGCATTTTGTAGTGGAAGTACAAAAAGAATATAAAATCAAAATGTAAAATTGTGTTGTCATTATCTCAGGAAATCTTTAACAGTTGTTTGTGTTTAATGAACAGTTATTGTGGAGCAGTTGTTTTACATATGCAACTTATAAATAGGGATTTTCGGAACAACCATGAACTTGCAACGGAGTTCTGTAGTAACAACCCATCATTGCCTCTCCTTCTCTCTCATTCACAATAAAAAGTCCGTAAATGGTTCGGGACAAACACAAAATCCTGAAATATTTTACGGAATCCAGTAATTTGTTTTGCTTTGCAGGCTAGAAGATTTTAAAATGTCGGAAAGCGTGCACACTTGCCTAGTGATATATGACTCACCTGGACACACATTTGCTGAGAGGACGAAAGAACTCATTCACTTCACATCCTATCTTATGGTGTCGGATATTATGAAAGGAAGAGAATAAATACCCGACTTTAACCCTACTGACGTTTATAAAGCAGGCACGTCATATTGTTCCTAGTCATACAACCTCATTCTACCAGATTGGTGATCGAAGCGACATTCGCGTACGACATGTGCTGCACACTGCTTCAACCCAGACCCAAGTTTATCATATGCAACGCAATAATCAAAACGTTCCTTTTACCTTCACAAGTAAGTGCATGCCGACGACGGTTCACTATGACGTACCCATAACATCTATCTACCGTTTTCTCAACCGTACTATATGCTCCCACTAAGAACAACACCGATCAAGTTCTCTTTCGCGCAGCCCCAGCAGACCAGACCGTTCCACGTCAGGATCTCCTGAATAGACAGAAACACGGTTGGCGGTCGGCTGATCGGTATGTCGATGATGGTGGCGACAGCGGTGCCGATGACGACGACGACGACGACGACGACGCGTCAAGAGAAAGAGAGAATGAAACCAACCACCCGACTGCAGCACTGCGGATCATGCCGTTGAGGGGCGCAATGTGAATTGTACAGAGGTTCTCAAAAATGCCGCTTTAAAATACATCCTCCTCTTCCTCTTGTTGGCGTAACGTCCTCACTGGGACAAAGCCTGCTTCTCAGCTTAGTGTTCAATGAGCACTTCCACAGTTTTTAACTGAGAGCTTCCTCTGCCAATGACCATTTTGCATGTGTATATCGTGTGGCAGGCACGAAGATACTCTATGCCCAAGGAAGTCAAGGAAATTTCCTTTACGAAAAGATCCTGGACCGACCGGGAATCGAACCCGTCACCCTCAGCATGGTCATGCTGAATACCCGTGCGTTTACCGCCTCGGCTATATGGGCCCTGGCTTTAAAATACATATATTTGCTATTTTCCTCAATGCTGTTTTTATGAGAAACTTTCAAATTGCACCTCAAAACAAAACTCTGCGAACTTCCACGGAATTCAAATACCCCAGGAAAGGTGAATGCCAAAGGGGATGATCTTATTAGGCGGTTACTACTCTTAGTCGCGATTTCTTCACCCTGGCTTAAGGGTTAAGCCAGGTTTAACTGTATGGGTAAGCCTGGCTTACCGGTTAAGCCGAGGTGAAGAAATCGGCCCTAAGGCCCTTAGTCAGATATTATTTAATTTTTTTTAGTCCTTAAGTATGGAATCGTACAGACTAAAGTTAATTACTAATTCTGACCTAAAATACATTGTTCGCAAATTAAAACCATACAGATGATGATACTCTACTTTAAAAGACTAACAGGACATATCGAGCAGGTTATGCTAAGTATTGCGTGTGTTTTGTTCTGCGCCAGAAGAAATCAGTACGCCGCGTTGTTCTCACAGGAGCGTTGATGCGAAATCTTGCAAAAAATTTGGCACAGTCAATACTATTAATCATGCTTTTGGTTGAAATCCGAAGTGACCGGCGGCGATGCGAAAATTGATTTTAACCTGCTTAGAAATGTCGCAACTCAATTTGGATTAGTGCATATTGTAGCTCTAAATTAGCTTGATGATGCGTGATAGGAAAAATACATTTAAATTTACTTCGCAGCTGCAACTTCGCATGTGATTCAAGCGACGACTTCGATTTGGCGGTGCGTCGATAATACTGTCCAGAACAAAGAGTCTATGTAGGTACGTTCTCCTTGTTGTCAACGTCGGAATGTCAATTAGTTCACATCGTGTTTGGGTTTGCAAAGCCTGGTTTTGCTGATTTTTTGTATGGGAATATCGAAAAATCGTCAAATATTGGGGGGGGGGGGCAAAACCATGCTTGCCTCCCCTAAGTTAGCGCCTATGCCTCGATACAATAGGTTTGCTGCGTAGCCTACAGCAACAAACATCGATGACTCGCTTTGGAGAGTCCATCAAGCGCACTAGTAGGACTGAGCCCCTTGGTCATCGGTGGGGACTTTAACGCGTGGACGGTCGAGTGAGGCAGTCGCTCTACGAACGAGAGAGGTTGAGCTCTACTCGAAGCACAAATTTCCCAAATGGAGGAGAACGTGCCTCTGGAGCCGACCTACTGATACCTGATACCTACTCGAAGCTATGACGGGATTGAACGTTGAGATCGCGAATGTCGGCAGTGTACGCACATATAATAGAAACGGTGCGGAGTCCATCCTTGATGTGACCTTCTGGAACCCAGGGCTTAACCTCAGCTCAGACTGGAGAGTTGATTACGGGTACACCCATAGTGGTCACTTGGCGATTTGATACAGTATCGAACAGGGCGGTAGACGGCAGCAGTCGAGGATAACCGACACTCATCGAGGATGGCTAACCTCGAGTTTCGATAAGCCGGCATTTGCGGAGTGACTGCTCATGGAACAGAACACCGACTACCTGTCTAGCGACGGTCTAGTTGGTACCCTGAGACGAGCGTGTGATGCGGCAATGCTGAGACGATCCATACCCACAAATGGACGAAGACCGGTATACTGGTGGTGTTAAGAAATCGCGGAGCTCCGCGCATCTTGCCACAGGGCAAGAAGAAGGATGCAAAGAGCCTGGACCGATGAGTTGAGAGCGGAGCGAAAGGTGGCATACAGGGCGGCAAAGCTGGCACTGAACAAAGAGATCAAGGCGCGTAAGCGTGCGAGCTTCAACGATCTCTGTCAGACGGCCAACACAACCCCCTGGGGAGATGCGTACCGGCTAGCTGCGGTGCGGTTTTTTGACAGTTCGAAACGACATTTAGGATATTTCAACATCCATCTATCTGATAAGATGGAAAGATTTCTAATTTATGATGTGCATGATGGTATAAATCCAAAGAGCAGAATTTTCATGCGCTCAGTGCGGGCAAGCCTGGGTGTCGGTATGGACCTCCTCTTGTATAGCGTCTGAACTAGTCATTCTCCGAGTCCACGCACCACCTCCTCTGTAGCTCCAAGACGATGGACAAGATTGTCCGGAGTGGTGTCCTCCCCACATGTGGCATGCATGCGATCACGTATTGTGCGAAAACGCGGGCACATGAACAAAACATGCTCCGCCGTTTCCTCTAAACCAGCATAAACCGGACATTCGGGAGAAGCCGCATGACCGAAATGATGTATAGCGTCTGAACTAGCCATTCTCCGAGTCCACGCACCACCTCCTCTGTAGCTCCAAGACGATGGACAAGATTGCCCGGAGTGGTGTCCTCCCCACATGTGGCATGCATGCGATCACGTATTGTGCGGAAACGCGGGCACATGAACAAAACATGCTCCGCCGTTTCCTCTAAACCAGCATAAACCGGACATTCGGGAGAAGCCGCATGACCGAAATGATGTAGATACGGCAGTAACCATGGCCTGAAAGGATCTGATCCAGGTAGAATATTACTTCCCCATGGCACCTGTTAACACAAGTATCTACCCTCGGGATCAACCTGTGGGCCCACCTTCGTTTGGTTGAACTGTCCCACGCGCCCTGCCATTTGACAATGGTGGCCAATCTGGCAGTCCCGCGTATGCCTCTTGTGCCGCGCATTTCGAAGCATTCCCTTTATAAGGATACCGATAGGCACCATACCTATAATGACGAAGAGTGCATCGTGTGACACGGTACTATACGCGCTCGCAATTCTCAGGCACATTAGCCTATAAGTACGTTTCAGTTTACCACGGTAGCTTTCGGTACTTAGCGCCGTGCCCCAGCTGCTGAGGCTTTTTTGTAGGCGTACTCAACGTGGCTACCGAAGGTAAGCTGATCGTCGATCATCACGCCCAAGTGTTTGACGGAGCGTTTCGAAGTGATAGTGCAATGGGCTACACTGATCACTGTTTGTTGTTCCGACTTTCGGTTATTCACAACCAGCACCTCAGTTTAGTGGTGAGCCAATTCCAGTTTTCTACATCTCATCTACTTCTCCACAACTGTGATCGAGTGGTCAGCAGTCATTTCCACTTCTTCGATCATCATCCGACGTAATGTCGTCAGGGAAGCCGACGATTGCCACTCCCACAAGAAACACCTAATCGTACATGATAATCCATAAAACTGGGCTCAGGATGGAACCTTACGGGACCACTGAGATTATGTACAAGCACTGAGGTTATGTGAAAGCACTTCTGTGTCGAAAACTATTTCTCGATTCTGGAAGTAGGTAACTTCCGAATATCTTGTTCAGGTACCCGGGTATAAAGACGCCCAGCGATCTCCCTTCTTATCGCTATAGCGCTAACTCGGCTGTCTTTCTAACCAACAGGATAGCATCTACGGCCGGCCTTCCCTTTCGGAAGCCAAACTGGTTGCTCAAGATACCCTCGGTGTGCCGCAATATTATGTTGAGGATGATCTGTTTGAGCACCTTCCCCGCTGCGTCGGTCAAGCATATTGATCTATATGGCGACGGGTCTCCGGGTGGTTCCGGGTGCCGACGAGTTCTCCGCCTTTGTCAATAGAATCAGGCTCTGCCGCTTCCAAACCTCTAGGAAAATTCCCTCATTCAGGCATTTCTGCATAGCAAACCTGAACATCTCGGGAATCTTAAAGGCCAAGCTCGAAACTTCGTCCGGATCTGGGGCCTTTCCTACTACACTAAGGGACCTTGCTATTCCTGCAAGCTCCCCATCGGTGACCTTCTCCTTATCGCCAGCCCCAGTCTTCGGCCCTGCTACATAAGAATGCCAAGGACCGGGGCCATGACGCAGAAAAAGTCCCACGGTGATGCCCTCCAACATCTCTGTAGATATCTCTATAGAAGTCATTATAGTCTTGCAGGTACCGCCCTACGGATTATAAGATGTAAGCGAAATACAGTAAAAATTTCAGCCCAATCGGAGCATTGGTTACAGAAAATAAGACGTATAAAGGGAGCAATCTTCCTCAAAAACACAACAAAAGTCTAATTCAGCCTTGTCATTCATTTCATTCATTTATTTAGTATTACATCAAATTCAAGATAAAATTAAATCAACAATATTTCTCCATAATACACGGTTCGTGGCTGCCGCTCTTCATCCTCGGTCGCGCCCGATGCTCGCCAAGTCACGCTCCACCTGGTCCGCCCATCGTGCTCTCTGCGCTCCACGCCTTCTTGTGCCAACCGGATCAGTTGCAAACACCAGCTTTGCAGGGTTGTTGTCCGGCATTCTTGCAACATGCCCAGCCCACCGTATCCTTCCGACTTTGGCCACCTTCTGGATGCTGGGTTCGCCGTAAAGTGCAGCGAGTTCGTGGTTCATTCTTCTCCGCCACACACCGTTCTCCTGCACACCGCCGAAGATCGTCCTTAGCACGCGTCGCTCAAAAACTCCGAGTGCTTGCAGGTCCTCTTCGAGCATGGTCCATGTCTCGTGCCCGTAGAGGATCACCGGTCTTATTAGCGTTTTGTACATGGTGCATTTGGTGCGTGGGTGAATCTTTTTCGACCGCAGTTTTTTCTGGAGCCCGTAGTAGGCCCGACTTCCGCTGATGATGCGCCTCCGAATTTCACGGCTCACGTTGTTGTCAGCCGTCAGTAAGGATCCGAGGTAGACGAATTCCTACACCACCTCGTAAGTATCCCCGTCTATCGTAATTACTACCCAGACGGATCCGGTCGTTTTCGGTTCCGCCTACCAGCATGTACTTTGTTTTTGAGGCATTCACCACCAATCCGAACTTTGCTGCTTCGCGTTTCAGGCGGGTGTACAGCTCTGCCACCGTTCCAAATGTTCTGGCAATAATGTCCATGTTGAAGAGTAGGCATGAGAGTCCATCACCTTGTCGCAGTCCCCGGCGAGATTCGAATGAACTAGATAGTTCACCCGAAACCCTTACGCAGTGTTGCACACCGTCCATCGTTGCTTTAATCAGTCTAGTCAGCTTCCCAGGAAAGCCGTTTTCGTCCATGATTCTCCATAGCTCTGCGCGGTCGATACTGTCGTATGCCGCTTTAAAGTCGATGAACAGGTGATGCGTTGGGACCTGGTATTCACGGCATTTCTGGAGGATTTGCCGTACGGTAAAGATCTGGTCCGTTGTCGACCGGCCGTCGATGAAGCCGGCTTGATAACTTCCCACAAACTCGTTTGTTTTAGGTGACAGACGACGGAAGATGATCTGGGATAGCACTTTGTAGACAGCATTCAAAATAGTGATCGCCCTGAAGTTCTCACATTCCAAATGGTCGCCTTTCTTGTGAATGGGGCAGATTACCCCTTCCGTCCACTCCTCCGGTAGCTGTTCGGTTTCCCAGATCCTGACTATCAGCCGATGCAGACAGGTGGCCAACTTTTCTGGGCCCATCTTGATGAGTTCAGCTGCGATACCATCCTTACCAGCTGCTTTGTTGGTTTTGAGCTGGTGAATGGCATCCTTAACTTCCCTCAGCGTGGGAGTTGGTTCATTTCCGTCCTCCGCTGCACTGGCGTCGTTGTTTCCTCCGTTGCCGTGGGCTCCCGTGCCTACGTTCTCCACGCCGTTCAGGTGCTGATCGAAGTGCTGCTTCCATCTTTCGATCACCTCACGTCCGTCCGTCAAGAGGCCTCCGTCTTTATCCCTGCACATCAGGGATAGGGTGCGACTCAAAACTCTTTGCGTGCCGCACACTCTGCTACGAGACAGCACAACAAACTAGAAGGAGACGAGTACGCGCAATCGGTTGTGTGTTGCTCGCTTACTTTGCCGCACGCTGGAGCTCTCCTGTCTCTCACGCTCTGTCGTATGCACTCTCTCGGTGCTTGTCTCCGTGCTTTGTACTTGGCTCGATACTACGCATGATTAGAAGAATTTCGAATCAAACGACCCATCACTTGTCAGCCCTTGACAAGCTTAACAACTTTGCCGAAAACACAAACTCTTCAATTAATTTATTAATTGATATTTTCTGTTTGGAGACAAGCACAGTCCAAGCACCGTGCATTACTCCCTGTGCCGTGGAGCTAGTGCTGCGATTGTCTCTCGCACAATTACGAAAGATCTCACTCATACGTCTCTTGTCTCTCGGCAAAACGGGAGACGAGCACTTGCGATTGTGTGAAACACACGCTTTTTTCGCACCGCACGGTGTATGCCGCCAATCCCTGCTGCACATTTCGGCTCGCGGCACGAAGCCGTTGCGGAATGCGTTGAGCTTCTGATAGAACTTCCGTGTTTCTTTGGAACGGCACAGCAGTTCCATTTCTTCACACTCCGCTTCTTCCAGGCGGCGCTTTTTCTCCCGAAAGAGGCGAGTCTGCTGTTTCCGCTTCTGTTTATGACGTTCCACGTTCTGTCGAGTCCCTTGCTGCAGCATTACCGCCCTCGCTGCATTCTTCTCCTCCAAAACCGTTCTGCACTCTTCATCGAACCATTCGTTTCGTCGATTCCGTTCCACGTACCCGATGGTGCTCTCGGCTGCGTCGTTGATGGCTTCTTTCACTGTACTCCAGCAGTCCTCTGGCTCGATGAGGCCCCTATCGAGCTCGCCCTCGTCTGGCAACGCGGCCTCGAGATTCTGCGCGTATGCTGAGGCGACATCCGGTTGCTTCTGTCGCTCTCTAGGTTGTACCGTGGCGGTCGCCGGTATCGTACATTGTTGATGACGGAGAGTTTTGGGCGCAGTTTGACCATCACCAGATAGTGGTCGGAGTCGATGTTGGCGCCACGATAGGTCCTGACGTCGATAATGTCGGAGAAGTGCCGTCCGTCAATCAGAACGTGGTCGATTTGAGATTCCGTCTGCTGTGGTGATCTCCAGGTGTAACGATAAGGGAGGCTGTGTTGGAAAAAGGTGCTACGAATGGCCATATTTTTAGAGGCGGCGGAATCAATGAGTCGTAGGCCGTTTTCGTTCGCCTCCTGGTGGGCGCTGAACTTACCAATCGTCGGTCTGAATTCCTCCTCCTGGCCTACCTGAGCGTTCAAATCTCCTATGATGATCTTGACGTCGTGGCTTGGGCAGCGATCATACTCGCGTTCGAACTGCGCGTAAAATGCGTCCTTGTCATCATCAGTACTTCCGGAGTGTGGGCTGTGCACGTTTATTATGCTGAAGTTGAAGAATCGGCCTTTGATCCTCAACCTGCACATTCTTTCGTCGATCGGCCACCAACCGATCACGCGCCTCTGCATATCACCCATCACGATGAAAGCTGTTCCCGGCTCGCGTGTGTTGCCGCAGCTCTGGTAGATGGTATGATTACCTCTAAACGTTCGCATCATGGATCCTGTCCAACACAGGACTACGCAGCGCTACGATGCAGAACCCGCGCTACGATGCAGAACCCGCGGTCCTTCAGTAGATCGGTGAGTATGCGGGTGCTCCCAATGAAGTTGAGAGATCGGCAATTCCACGTACCGAGTTTCCAATCGCAAGTCCTTTTTGTTCGCTGGGGTCGTTGCCGTTGGTCTCGGTTCGTATTATTCTGTTGCTGATTTTCCGTTACAATGGTTTTTTATGGCTGGCTCTTAGGGCCTGACACCAACCCCCTACTTTCCGGAGGACCATAGTGCACAGTTGAGCTTAGAGTCCTTCCCTGGCACTCGGACGTAGATCAGCCGCCCCTAACATGGGGATCAGACGGTGTTGTGAGCCGCTCCTCCTGGAGAACAAACGCTCAGGTTTGCCGAAGCAAACCCCCCCTTCCCTGTCAGCCTACGACCAAAGTTCCCACCGGGGTTGGTTAGCTAAGGTTGCTCATAGTTTCCGGCCGGTACCGCGTGGAGGTAGGGATAGGAGTTGCTGGGCAGAGGCTAGTGGATCACAATGGGATCTGAATTGCGCAGCATACCCAGCCTTTACCGTGCCAGCCTTGTATGGAAAGCGAATAAATGTCAGCTCTACTGTGTTATTTCCCTTGACTTTTTTGAACTAAGCGCAGGGTTCCACACTAGAAATGACGATTAGCTTACCGAGTTCAAAAATGCTATAAACTAGTGTTGTCGGAAATACAATAGAACTAGCTATCGCTCTTAGTACAATTAACCTCTTTATACGTCCGTCGTTGGCAAGTAAAAAAATCTACGGTTAATATGATTGGAAAAATAAACATCATTTTATTTTTGAACAATTCTGTTGAAAAGATGTAAAAATGTGAAATCTATTGATTTGCTTATGCAACGATGGACGTCAAAATAAGATGTAGTGTTACATGAATATCCCACCCCTCAAAACTTTCTGAATCTCGGTTATTTATCTACAATCTTCGCAAATCCTTAGAAATCCTTATGAAATATGGTTAAAGTTCCCTGAAATTCCTTGAAACGCTCTGAAACCCTCAGAAACTCAACTGAAATCCAATGCCCACCTAAATTCCTTGAAACTATCAAACTCTTCTGAAGTTCTTCTGAGACTTTCGGAAACCCTCTGAAACTCCCTGAGGCCCTCAAAAACCTCATAGAATTACTTTTGAAATCCTATGAGCCCCCTTAAAACTTTTGGGGGCTAAACTACTACTTGGACACACAAAATAGCAAAAAAAAACATCCTTAAATCTGTCCTAAAATCACTCTGAAGTCCATTGAAATCCCCATGTTAAAGTCCCTGAAACCCCAATGAAATCCTGAAAAACCTCTCAAGCTCCCCTAAAATGCCCCCTAAATGCCCTGAAACTATCATGTAACCTCCTAAAAGTCAGTGTAAGCCATTGAAACTCACTTGAAATCCCCTAAATTCCCCGAGTAAAATGTTATTTTGCAAACAATGTGGAATTGTGTATTTCTACTCATAAGCATTTTTTTTATCATAAACGAAACAATGTTCTACACTCCTGCACTGTTTAAATAATTACCCATTAGCTGTCAGCTTAATCACATGAGATCCAAACAAGATCAATTCTTACTATCCAGTTGGGAACCCATAGCCTAGAGAACCCAAGACCCGAAGGAGCTTTTGCCGTGGTAAGAGCTTGAACCTGAACCGAATGCGCAGCAGTACCTCGCCTCAGCACCTTTGCAAGCAGGCGACGACGACGGCGGCGGCGATCACGGCGAAAGACGGGGATCGTCGATTGCGCCGAAGTAGGCTTAGACGACTCTCGATCGTGTGCTTTTTTCCACCGCGACGATCGGGTTCGCCTGTGTTGGTGCGGCGATAAACGAAAAAACGTTTTTTCCACCTACTGGGGTATAAAAACCGATTGTAAAATTACCTTTTAATACAGTTTTCTTAGAGGTTTGGCGGAGTGCACAATTCGAAGAGATATCCTTCGAGAATCGCAGTAACGCAGGTTTTGGTGTATACCAGGAGGGAGATTGATCCGTGTGGAGTACAGTGTGAATTGTCGATCGGTGTGGAAAAGTGTTGGACATTTGAAGATTTTGAATTGATCGATCAAAGGACACTCTGTTTCGAGGTGAAAACAGTGTGAAGACCAGTGTGAACGACAAAATGAAGTACAGCATAGTATTCGTGGTTGCTTTGTTTGGAGCCGGTATGTAGAAAAGATTACATCAAGCATGTTCTAAGGACTTGGGGAGGAAAAACTTGTTGAAATGTGCTGAAGAGATGGGGCCAACTGGAACTGTGCTACTGCTGTTGCTGCTGCTGCTGTTTGGCTTGTTTGTCCAGGATCGAGATTTGGTTGGAAGAGATTAAATATTTGCTGGATTGTTGTCTGCTGTTGGTGTGTGCTCTGTTGTGCCTTTTTTTCTTACCTTGCACTGGACTATGATTGTTCGGTATGAAAGCTCACCGTCCGTCGTCGCCCCAGAATTGGAATGTTTAACAAAGTTGGGTGAATGGGATCTGGAGTGGGTTAGAGTGAGAAGACACGAGGAAAACGGTCTCGGGGTCCGGGTTTGTTTAAATGCTGCAACACAAACGCGGGGGTTTGTCAGAAGACTGAGCAGATTAGTTCAGTAGAGTGTAATGCCCGCTCGTAATAGACTGGAATCAACAACTTGTGGCTTGAACTGTGAAAGGAGCAGGTTTGGCTCGCTTCACTCAGACAGAGCAATCGATTACGGAGAAGGATGCCTGGGAGAAATATAATTGATTGTGCTTTGTAACGCTACGTGTCTGCCTATAGTTTTTGGGTGGTTTCAATGGAACGTTAATAATGTTGCACGAGCAGCCAAGTGATGAATGAATATTGTGAAGGCGTGCGAAAGTGAACCAAATTGCTAAATTCCGTTTTGAGATCACATCCATTTGGTCTGCATTTTGAGATGATGTGATATTTGTCTATTTTGTTTCTAGCACTCTATTGTCCGAGACACAATGTGACAATGTAAGCGGAGCATAATGAGAAGTTAAATAGAAGTTTCTCTAATGAGAGTCTATCATTAGGATGCGATACATTCAAAAAGACACAATGGAGAACAGAAAAGTTTTGGATAATACGATTCGAATGTTGTCGTAATTCTCACAACAAAGAAATTTGATAACATTATTTTGATGATGAATTTGTAATTGAGGGGCCCAGAATCAAAGGGGTGTAAGTGACCATTTTGACGATTTTGAGCTGAGCATATCATAAAATTCTTCAGATTTCAAGCTTTCAGAAACTTTTTTAAGATTGTTCCTACGATGATTGCAAAAAATACAATAAATCAGAGAAAATTGGGTTGATTTTGAAACTCCATACATTTTGTATGGGAAGAAAAATTGGTCAAAAACTTCAAACCTCATTTACTCGAAAGTGGGTTTTTGTCACTTACACCCCTTTGCTTCTAACCCCCTCAATTATGAAAATTTCAAATATCTGCCATTCAAATTATTACTTCACCGCCGTATTTGTTCATTCTTTGAATAATGAAGTTTAATAACCGATGCGGAAGTTATCGATGAATAATCAAAAAATATGAATAACATCAATAGCTGTGGGGTATAGGTTGTACATCGCGGGATACATTATTTACGAGAACCAAATTTTTGAACTTCTAGAGGTTTGAAGTAGTTTTTTTTTTCAAGTCGTGAATGTGTTTTCTATTAAAAATCTAGAAGCTAATTAGATGAACATAATAATATAGCACCATATTGTTGACAGAATTAATTTCTGTGCTGAAATGTACAAACGTTACTCTAGTGAATCTTTTTCCCGCCTTACCAAGACCCATCAGATTCAACAAAAATCGCACGTTCATACATTTTGACCATTTTCGTTTAACGTTGCCCAATATCAAAATATGATGAACTAATTACATTCCAAATTTATCACAATTACCAAACTTGAAAAAATATAATTAAATCGAAAAAATCAAACAAATTACATTTATGGCTTTGACAACATGTAAAAAACTGGCAAACTTTCAGACAAGAGTTGGAATTTTTGATGATTCACTAACAACGAATTGTCGTATTGTGTTCTTTTTTTTTAAATCCACGTATGCAAACAACCGTGAATAATAATGTAAATGATCCTTTTGATGAGATTCACTTTTTTCGACAAAACCAGATCCACGTACGCAGCTGCGATAAAGTTGCAGATCATGTTTCATCTATGTATGCCTGCGGTGATTATCATAAGGCCGGGCCGATTGCGAAATGGGCGAAGCGAACGACGAAAATCATTAAGCTCTCTGAGGTGCCAACGACAAAACGGGTTGGGATTGACCTTGACAGCAGCAGAAGAAATTCCAAAGTATCACCTAGCACTGACTATGGAGCCAACAACACCCCGTGCCGAGGTATTATGTCATTCAATGACACATTTTTGGAGCAAACCAGTTTCTGACAGTCCTTGAGAGATGCAAACTACAGATTTAAAAGGCGTTATCGCTTTCGTTGGCATGGATCGATTTCTGTTGGTTTGGAGTGTTCCAGAGCAATCCACGGTCATTAATAGCATTATTGGCCCCACTAACCGGAGGCAATCGTTCCAAATCTGTTACTACCCACGTCGTCGTCGCCGTGGGTTGAGTAACAGTCAAATTAGTATTCATCAAATCGAGGATCAACACTCTTCTCGTCGTCACGCCAGCTCAAGTTGTATCACAAAACAAAAGAGCCCATCAAGCAATTTCCCGCTCTCACTTGCCCCGTCGTTTTTTTTCCTCTGAATTTACGCGCAAAGCTATATCGACAAATAAATTCACCACCGCTTGACATTCCTCGCACGTTTGGGTTTATTCATGATGCTTTCCATCCGCCCATTGGAGCCATCCGTTATGCGGTAATACCACTAGTAAAGCCACGGCTTCGTGCAGTTTGTAGACAGTTCTATCGTTTCTTTTCACTATGTCGTGCCACAGTTGCGGCATGGTGCTGACAAACGCGTGATCAAATTAGTTAATTTGCCTGATTGAAATCGTGTCCCCTTCTGTCATGGCTTGTACCCGTTTCCTCTCAAATGATGATTGAGGTATGATGGAAAAAGTTGTGCATCTGCCCCGCAAACTGCTTTTGCTATGCTACGCTACCAAACAGCTCAATCTAATAAGACACCATTCACAACCTTCCCGGATAGGTCGTACCAGCCAGCAGCAGCAGGGATAAAAAGCTAAACCGCCGGAAGGCCAGGAAATACCAGACACTCAAAACTTAACCTTTCTACTTCCGTAAGCCATGGCAGAGACAACAAGCGGCCAAAGTGCTTTTTCATTACAGTATCACCTGAAGAGACTTCTTCGTTCGTTTCTCGAGTAGAACACTTGACTCAATTGCTACCAACCGGTTCATACTGAACTAGATTGTTCCATCAAGATATTGTATCGGTCGTCGTCGTCGTCGCCGGTTACGCTGCCATTTTGTGTTCGAACCGGATTTGTTCAGTTCGCCTCTCTATTGGAAGGGACAACCGAAGATAGCCCTTACCGTCCTTACCGACCGCCTGCCGTCACTTTAGTCCACCGAGTCAGCCATAGCCCAGCAGTCAGTAAAGGCAGCAAAAAATGTACAGCAAAACATGAAGGAAAGTAGCAGATAATCGTTCGCCTAATGAAAATCGTTGCAATTTTCCACCAATTAGCTATTGATCTTTTCCTCGAGTCAGCAGCAACAGCAGCAGCATCCAGCACACGCCAAAGATTTATAGTTGCTGTTGGTTGTTTTACTGCACCCAACACCCAACCCTGTATGAACTGGTATTGTCCGGTTACTCGTAATTGTCGATATTTGTTGGGAAACTGCTACACGATGCTTGCAGTTTCGATCGGAAGAAATTTTAATAAGTACTGCAACATTCTTTATCGATTGGTAATTGGAATCGATACTCCAAGTACGAATAGCCAACGTAACACTTTTGGTGTCAAGTGTACTCCAAGAGGTCATTAGAATCATAAAATAAAATTATTTTGGGTTTATATCGGCTTGTTTAAGACTAATTGGTTTCCAAATGTTACTTGAACAATTCTATTAGTCCATTAAATTAAATGTCGTATTCAACAGTGGATCGTTGCCATTGTCATACGCCGTATCATTGTCATGGCTTGAATTAAAAATTGAAATGACTCGGTACCGGAAGGCCCAAACTTTGCCGCATCATCTCCCCGAACAACATCTTCACCGACGCTGTTTTATTCAATTATGGCAACTTCTCTCAAGGAGGCTCAAGCGCTCTTTTTATCTCGTTGAATATTTTTGCATCCGCTGCGCTGTTTTCCTCGGTATGCCGGCAAATCGAATGGGGTCAGATTAAATTATATTGCATCTACTTGGACGACTTGGCCGTTTATTGGCTGCGTTCGGCTACAAGAGCTTCAATTGCACTCCGCAAGTGTGGTTTATAAAGCAATGGAGAGCAATCAAGTCGAGCAACAGTAATTTTGGGACGAACGGTTGGAGAATCCGGAAACTCGGTAACAACCACTCCATCCCCGCTGAGATCCGTTCGTTTCACTTGGATACAGAGTGCGCAATTAGCGATAAGCTTGAAATTGGTGCCAGTTAACAAGCCGTATTAAAGCTTCCTTGCCCAGCGTAAAGCACCCTCTCCTGATCAAAGAGCCATCAATATGTAATGGCACCTGTCTAAGACCGTGATGGGTCTCGGTTAACATCCAAACAACGGCAAAAACCAATTACCCACACCACCCACTCATCATATCCGAAGAGGGTGGCAATCGACATTACCTGCTCCCGCTACGCAATAAACATCATTTTGCACAACATTGACCATCGTCAGGGTCCTCGCGCGAAATTAGCACTATTCACCCACCACCTCCACTACGGCAACATCATTGTCACCGTGAGTCTTCATCATTGCCACAATATGTAACACTTTGTTGGATATTAATAATAGTCGGTCTCTACAGCTAACTACGGTTGAATGCTCCGGGCAGGTCTTTAGAGCAATCTATTAACACCTTTGCCGCCGGCAGTGACGCACCGAAGGTCGGCCAATTTCTGACGGCACTGTGCGCTCTCGATAATCGCGATAAAATGATTAATTAACGATATCTCGCAGGGTAACTTTTCAGGATTTGGATGGGATTGGTTGCCTGCCTACGGGACGCTTTCGCTCTGGCAAATGGTCGGTTGTAATTTGTTCTTTATTGATTCTTTTTAAAGATAAAAAATAATAATAAGGAGATTCACTTAACAGCGTGAACCGCTGATCAAACATTATCCTGATTAAACGTCGTGATCACCAAAGCAATCTTCGATCCTTTCAAAGCAGTTACCTCGTCGATTCTCTGTATGAGTGTAGCTGGTCAGAGGGTTCTGAAGTAGCAACTACGGGCGGTCAAGTGCTAATAATATCAGTTTCTATTGATTATCCAATCCAACAACAGAATGCTAACAACTGTATTGTCGATAATCTGAAATACGAAACATTTGTAATGCCAATTTGGTAATTGACCGGTACACGTGAATTTCTCGCAAATCTCCGGAATGCACGCGCCCGGTCACTGCGCCACCCATGAACATTGGCCATTCCAAGAGTCACCACCGACCGACCGCCGCCGCGCCGTCATCGCCATGAACGCGTTCGTTTTCGACTAATTAAATTAATCAACCGTATCAATCTTCAATCAGAGCGAAGACACGTTCATCTGAATAACCTATCCCTGGCGCGCGCGCTCCAATCGAGCAGGAAGACAGTGCATCAACGCTAATTTATACCGTCTCATCATTTATTTGGATCGCACTGGCACTACCCGGGCTAGATGTCCACTGACCAGCCTCCGTCCGCCCGCCACACAAATCCGTCAAATGTTTAATTATTGTAATTAATTTCCCTGTCCCCGTGTCGGCTGCTGCTGCTGCCGCCGGGTGGAATGCATGGCATTTGCCGGGCCCCTCACCTATGCTTGGTAGCGACAGTTAATCAGGACGACGATATCAAAAATCAATAGTGATGAGACGCGATTGTGTCACCTGCTGCAACGTGGTGCACACGCAGTGTAAACTCCCAGGACAATGGCTCAATGGCGGCGTGCCAGAGCCTGGAGAGCACAGATTACGCATACCCCAGCTCCTCCCCTTAAAACATGCAACCTTCAACCGCGTAAAAGCCTATTCACATCGGTGCAGTGAATTTTGGTGAAAGATTAATTTCACCTTTCACCGCCAGACGACAACTCACGACACGAGAGCGAGCCCGTAGTGCGTTACTCGTTGTTCGTTACCTACTTGTAGTAGAAGGTAGTCAGTGCTGTGCTAGTGATACGCATGGTTAGACACACCTTCGCACAATAATGGCTAGATGCCGGGGGTGTGCATGCTGGGCGCCGAGGAAGCGATTGTTAGAACCATTGATGCGTGCAGGGAGATAAAAGGCTCACTTTGAAACCGGTTGGGCTGTGATCAAGATGCGTTACCACACTGACTGTTAACGGGGTGGTAGCATGTATGAAAGGGATTCGTAAGATTCCTCGATGGGGTTGATTGGTTGGATACTTGACTCATTGAACTGGTTTTAATGCAACTCACGGTTGAGATTTATATAAAGCTGAACAATATTGAAAGGAGTGCGTTCAGTTTTGAATGAATTGTTTAAAAAAAACGAAGTTCAGAAATGTTTTTATGTTTGCTCTTTGGAAGTATGGTCTTATAACAATATTGACCACAAATCTCCTCGGGCGACCGCACCCGCGACACGATTTCTTTCCATTTCTGCGCCAAACAATGCACTTGCGGAGAAACATTATTTGCAGCTAATTTCGCGTCACATTTCATTAATTTCTTACCCACTGTTTACTTTTCGCGTCAAGCAACGACCCCCGAGCAAAGAATTCGAGGAAACCAACCGCACCGTCTATGTTCCGGAGCTCCTGAATATCTTCAGGAACTTTCCCAAGAGTTTCTTCCATGATTCCATACAGAGGTTGTCCCGGATTTGTTCCTAGAGTTCCGAGATTTTTCTAAGAGCTGTTTCTGAAACTTCTACCAGAGTTCCTCCCAGGCTATCTGCAGAAGTACCTGCTGGGGTTTCGTCCACACGTTATCCCGATATGCTTCGAGAGTTTTTCGCCGGATTCTGTCCAAAGATCCTTCTAAAGTGTGATTCCTTCAGGAATTTCGCTTAACTGTTTTTCGCGATGAATTTCTGCACCAGTTCTTCAAAAGAGTTTACTGAGATTTCCCTTGGAGTTCCTCGCCGGATTGTCCTAGAGAGTTTCGGCTTATCTGTAATATACATTTTGTCCCAAAATCACTCAAAGAATGTTGTTTTCGTAGATGTCCCAGTTGTCCAAGGATTTCTCTCGAAATTCCTCCAATAGGTTGTCCCAGAGTTACTCTTAAGGTTTCATCTAGGTTTTTCCAAAAAAATTCTCCAGGAATTTGTTACAAGGTTCCCGGTTATCCCCGTTGGTTATTTAAGAAGGCATGCCAAGACAACTCCTGGAAAAGTGCTCACAAGAACTCTGGGAACAGCTTTTGGAGACATTTAAAAAGGAACACCCACAATTGCGGAACAATTTTCAATAGGGATTGTAGGAACTCTGGGAGTAATCTTCCTCATAACTCCCAAAAACAAAGTCAAGAAAAAAAACTTTCAAGAAAGTCAAACTCCGCGAGAAATCTCGGGTGAGACTTTAAGAGAAAATCCGAGTAAAAATTCAAGAAATATTCTGAGAAATTCCTGTAAAAATCCCGGGAGAAACGACGGATATTTATTGAAAAAAAAAATACAAAACATCCCATAGAAGCTAAGTGCGAAACACAGGAAAAGTTTCTGGAACGAATTCCGAAAGGAACTCCTGCAAAAAGTTCATTTTAATCTCCTGAAGACCTCCTGTGGAAATTCGTTTCACAAGGAATCGCAAAAATCATTCCAAAGGAATTCCGAGAAAAGCTCTTAGAGAAAACCCACGAAAATATCTGAGAAATATCCCGATGGGATCTCCTGTAGGGATCCCTGGATAAATCCTGGAAGAAATCCCACAGAACTTTCTTTGGGTACAACCCAGAGGGAACTTCGGAAAAATCCTGCGAGGGACTCTGGTAATACCGAGAAAAGCTTTGGATGAAATTCTGCAAGATTCTCGTGAAAAAAAATCAGGAGAAATCAGTTCGAATTCAAGAACCCTGGAAGATTTTCAAGGAGGACTTCTGGAAGACTTATCGATAAATGCTTTAAGACACACGAAAGTATCATCAGAAGTAATACTAAGAAAACGAAAGAAATCTTATGAGAAATCCTGGGAGGCATTCCATGAGCATTCTAATGTAGTTCCGAAAAGTAACCATGACGGCATTTCTGGGGAAACCTTGTAAAGAAATTCCCAAATGGATATCACCATTCAGGTCCATCTGTGGCCACAGCATCTAATCAGAATCGTCGGCTTGCCGGAAACTTCTGATTGATGTACTGCCGTTCTACTCATAATTGTCCCATGTCATATGTCATGCCCATCTTACATGGGACAATAGGAGGCAATCAGTGAAGTACTAGATTGAAAGTAGTGAGCTGGATTTTTGTATGGTGAGATGATCAATTCTCCATTTCTGCAATGAAATGGAGCAAACAACGTGGGTTATATGATTTCTTGATTTAATCTTAATTTGATGCTATTTGAGCAAAAGTTTGGGTAACTGTGATGTTGTATTATTTATTTCTTGCAATTTCAACAACACAGTTACCCAAACTTTTGCTCAAACAGCATAAAATTGGACATGAAACCATATAACCCATGCTGTTTGCACCATTTCATTGTAGAAATGGAGAATTGATCATCTCATCATACAAAAATCCAGCTCACTACTTTCAATCTAGTACTTCACTGATTGCCTCCTATTGAGCGGAGATCGGCAGTGCAGGAGCTTTCATCTTGTTCCTTGCTTTTCGAATAATCATCCAGAGGAGTCTTCAACCATATACTTCCAGTAAAAAGAAGAACCTTTCCAAGCAGCACACATGTCACAGAAAAGTTGGGGCAGCGTAAGTTTTGGTTGCACAGAGTTCCATGTGACTTACTTATAGCATTTGTATCAGAGGTAAGTCAAAGTTACTTCTGCGCAACCAAAACTGAGTCTGTAGTGACTCTTCTGCAACATTTGTGTTGCTTGGGTTAAACATTACAGAATATTTGTATAATCAATGATCATGTACGCAAACAGTAAATACTACATGTTCGAAAATTTAAGTAAGCTAATTAGTAAAGAAATACCTGGGATGGAAACAAATTAGCATTTAAACTCCAATAAAATATAAAGCGACAGTCAGACAGAGATTTTTCGTTTGTACATTTGTCAGTCGGTCAACTCGTGACAAATCATGCTTGAGAAGTACGTTATGCCTAACACTTCTTCTACTGTAGATACCGTGAAGGTTGTGCAGTTGCCAAAATTCAATAAACCAAGATCTGTACTGCTTCAGTATTCAATGAAACAGAAGCTTCACATTCAAGCATTACCATCACAGCCAGAGAAGGCCGGCAATGATGACCATCACTGCCAGCAATTAGCGGAAGGCTTTTTGAAGTGCCGAATGTTATGACTTGTTTGAAAGCATTTTCAGAAGATGAACTGTCACGCGGAATGAATTGATTCTCTGATAGTAAGTAGCGGAGGCGAGTGCAGAGAGAATTGCGTTGTTGACAAGCATACATGCTCGAGGCATGATATGCTAGTTCGCCATTTTATTTATACTTAAAGTAATAAACACCTTAAAAATAGTTTCACTTACGAGAGTTAGGTTCTTGGACTTGATAAGCGCATGATATGCGAGTTTGCTATCTCATTTTTACTTAGATTCTTGGACTTGAATATAAACAAGACTTATTGTTGCTATTCTTTTAGCTTAGATCGAAGCTATCCTAACCGTGATTCGTGACCCACACTCGACAGGATTAGAATCTTCGGCCCAAGAAGGATCAGATAACTATTCCTCGTGAGGCACATGCCAATTCGATCGCTAGTGATTGGTTGAGATCCATTGGATTTAGTTAGTATGAATGTTCTATAAGGAATACCTAACTAGTTCCACATTCTCCTTACAAGCCCCTACTGATTCACGCCAATCACCCAATCCGTGTGACTCATGCCACAGCAATCCGTTAACTTGGAACATTCGATTTGCCCAACCTATTTTGAGTACCACCACGACCTGCCAACAACTGCATTCAATGTCGCGACATGTCTCTCTATTGTATTGTGTTGCAGTGTAGTTACACTGTCCATACTAGGGTCTGTCGCCTGTCGCCTGCCTGCTGGCCTGCCACGAGCCTCACATGTTCGGAATATTTATGCGTGACATTTAAACGGTGGCGTTTAACGAATCTGTAACCAACCGCGCTGCGCGTGTGAAAGGTATCTAGCCACGTCCCGTTCCGACGACGTCGTGGTTCTCTGGTTCTAAAAGACACATCCAGTCATCGGGCCGCGGCTCGACTCCTCCTCACGAATGGGGCGCGACCGGATTTGTGTGCGAAAGGGAATGCGCGGTGGGTGGGTAATTACGGGCATGGATAGCCAACGCCTAGCGGTATGTGAGCATTAATGGATAATAGAATTTAATTAACACATAAATAAACATAGAATGCACCGCACTAATTCTAGCCGCACACACACGTGCGCGTCCACCGGCAGCGGAAGGGGTGCAGGGGTGGGTAAATCACTGCATTTTGGAGAAGTGTTGCAGGATGTGTTGCAGCAGGTACTGACCGGGGGACAGTCTATAAATAAATCCGAGTCTCTTAGCCTACAAGGCAACAACGATAGCTTTCCATCTCGGATAATGCTACTCTGACTGGAGTGACTGTCTCTCTATCAGCGTCATTACCACCATTGGCGATTGGAGAGTGGAAGTGAATGTGCATATACGCTCCAATCTAATTGAATGCAACTTAATTTATTTAATTTATGCACAAACTTCAGCAGTCGCCTAATGGAACAATAGACGCAGAGTTTATCCAAGCATTAATTCGCAATACCAGTGCCAAATGTCAGATGTAAGGAATCCTAACCTTACCAGAATGATGGACAATGTTGTCTGGCGATGAAGGAGATAAATTCCAGATCAAGTTGCTCAATTTGCTTCGTCGTGGTTTATGCACCACCGGCAGGCAGGCAGTGATTTAACTGCGCCTACCAGTCATTGCCGTGACATTTCCGTGCTCCTCGAGTGAAAGTGAAAGTTATCTAATCACACCAGTCAGTGGTGACCAGTACCTGGCGCCTGCATAAAACAAAACCACAAAGATCATTTTCACACCCACTGAAGGAATGGGGTATTGCAAGCCACTCGAGCAATCATTACAGCAGCAGCAACCATGCAAAAGTTTTCGCGATCACGCAAAGGGAGGTCGCTGCTCTCGTTCCATGATAATGAATAACGAGTCTACGCTCTGCAGTAGCGCAGCTAAGTCCGTTGTATTGCCAAAGCATAGAAGGCCCCGGCTAAGACATTCATGTCGCGTCGATCGCCGTCGTTTGCCATTGCATAACCCACAGTTGATGGTTTTGCATGGTCAAAATAGATATTAATAAAAAAAAGTGCATGTTCCACCTTCTGTTCGGTATGAACGGTTTACAAATCATTTGACACATTTATCGTCCGAACATCAAGGTTTGTGTCAACTGGCATAGTATCCATTATGTCATTGGTTTACGCAATTGACTAGTTGGTCTACAAATCGAAGCACTTGAGGAATTCTGACAAAACCATCCCCTTCACATATGAAACGTTCAACTGCAGAACATGCTTCTGCGCCACGAGAAGTGTCGAATCGAATCAGTACGGATCTCGTCAAGTTTAAGGCTAATGAGAAGTGACTTGAACCACTTCTACATCACGCGATTCAACAGACGCCAAGATGAGACCAACATGATCTCCTCATGTACTCATAATTTGAGCAATTATCGAACGAATGTTCCAATCAAAGCACGTATAAGTGTCAATGCCTCGAGTGTTTACCATAATTATCTCTTCCTGGGTAATAAGTTCAGGCTCCGCTCCATGGCTGCTGCCTTGAAAGTGTGGATCACTTTCACTACGGGTACACTAGTTGCTGGTTCTCCGACGTGACTGCGGGCTGCCATCGAGATCTATCTTGCATCAAGTGCTCTATAATTACATATATCGAACGATGAAGGTCAGCAAGTTCTCCGGAGCAGCGTTGCGATGCTATTGCTTCAGATTCAGAGTAAACCCGTCACCTAGCTAGACTGACTCGACTGGTAGGTAGGTGCGGGCTAAACTTGACGACATTGATTCTGTCGGTTGCAGGCGCAACGAAAGCAACATCTTTTCTCGGGTTAGGCGGAGTACCTAGGTTGATTGCATCACTTTTTTTTTTGTTCGTTTCCCAATCCAACAACGTGTAGGATGATGTAATGAATATTAAATAACATAATGCTTTTCTCAGAAGTGACGCTGTTTTTGCCCGGTTCCAGCTGCTTTGGGACCTTGTGTCGAATGCTGAAGGCGTCCTTTCTGTTGCTGCGAAATTTGGTCCTGCCTGCAGCTGGCACCAGCCAGTCAGTAGGGCAACTTGAGATTGTACCGCTGCTGGCTGCTGACGGGGTTACGTCGCTTGTAAGCTTCTAGTTTATCTCCATTGTCAGGAGATCTAATGATGTTACTTATTCGTCGCTTTATCCAAACATGTGGGAGCAAGCGGCAGCAGGAACCAGATTCATTTTCCGTGCACGGGAAAAGCAGATTGAAATATTAATACAGGCATGAGCCGACAGAATGGCCCAGAAAATTCCGGCGACTCGCGAGATAGTAGTGTCGGAGAAGAAGCAAACGCGGCTGTTAACATTGTCGTCTATTTATTTATAGAACTCACTTCCTGACACTGTCCGAGGACCTGCAGTGCAGAAGAGTGTTCTATCTCACACATTTCCTCCGTCTCTCCGCCGTCGTCGTCGTCGGGGTGGATAATATTGGCATCAGAGAAGTAGCTTCGTTCACTACTTTGGCTCAAGTCTGTTGCTGGAAAATTTGTTCACAATTAGGAGATATTTGCATTCTCCGCGCTTTTCCCTTTTTAGAGAGTCGCCATACATTGTATCCGCGCGATGTTGAAAAGCAAATCTTCAAGCTGGTGCATACGTTGAATAATAAAGGGAGAAATGCTAATGCTTTCCTGTATTCTAAATAATATAAACAAGATACAATGTGTTGAAAGAGCAATGTGAAGCAGGTAATCAGGAGTATTTTTCTGGAAAAAAACTGCTTTCAATATAAGAAGCCATTATATTTAAAAACACATCCTGAGAAGTCAAATCAATCTCGTACTGAATTGAAGCTCTCAATTGTACAGTTAACTTTTTATGACAAACGTTATAGAGTGCTTTTCTTATGCCAAGAAGGGCTACCACAGTGGAATTACTTACAGATTTATTGGAAAGAATGACATTCGTTACCCGTCATAGAAAATAAGACTATTTTCTCGGATTTCAAAGATATTTTTGACTTGATATCTAGAATTTTTTGAAGAAATTTGATTCATTACCCAAGTAACACACATGTTATATAAAAGTTACGACAGTGCAAGTTTTGGTTGTATAGAAGTTTATTTTACGTAATTCTAACATTGTGTTGAAATAACGTAAAATAAACTTATATACAACCAAAACTTGCGCTGTCGTAACTTTTATATAACATGTGTGTTACTTGGGTATGAAACAATTTTGGTCAAAGATCACCAAATTTGTTTCAAAATGAATCAAATTTCTTCAAAAAATTCTAAAGATCAAGTCGAAATATCTTTAAAATTCCAGATGCCAATAAAATATATAGGTTTACTTTTGGCAAAGAAATAGTAAGCAAAATTCCTAAAATGCTAAGACTATCTTCAAAAATAATTATCTAGAGATCCCAATCAAAGTTTTCTAGAACTTTTATCCATGGAATCCCATCGAAATCCATTTTAGCCCTTTAATTCCTTTAATAAGTTCAGCAATTCCTCTAAAGATTGTTTCATATTTTTTTTAGAATATGTTTCTTACCTTGTGTTTCTATGAATTACAGGAATTGCTTCAGGGATTCTTGAAGATTTGGGAGTTATTCAAGATTTTCTCAAAAGATCCTTCACAAATTCCCTCGTGAATTCACAGAATTTGGTATACATATTCATGTACTGGGAGAATTTCCCCCAGGTTTTTTTTTTTTCTTCGGGATTTCTCCTCGAATTCTTCTAAAAATTTCTTAAGAAGGTCTCATGGGAATTATTTTAGGGATTTTTTCAGAAATTCCTCAAGGTATTCCCTCAGAGATTTCAAGAACCCATATACTCAGAGATTCCCTTAAAGATTTTAACACAACCCATACATATAAATATAAATTGGACTGTTTAGCCATAGTTTAAGTTTTTTTTTTTTTTACTGCTATTACTTATTCCAATTTTATTCGTAACAATTGCTCCAAATCGTTTAAATACCCTTTACTTTTCCTACTAATCATTATTGTATTTGACTCGGTAACAGTTAAGTTCGCAATTATATAGAAGGTATTGTTTGCCAATATGTATCATCGCTCCAACGAACAAACACTAAACTTCAGGGTCTAAACGAGTTCTCATTTATACAAGCAATTAATTATCCACAGCATTAGTCAAATTGAGCTACCACTTTCCGCAGAAAAACAAAACTCTGCTCGCGCGAAAGCTTAAATCCACGAAGCGCAAAGCCCCCGCCGCCGCCATACCCAATGGTTAGTGCCGTTTACGCCAAACGTCAATGGGTTGTTTGTTCGTTACCCAATGCCCGCCGTTTTGTACTGCGCGGCGGCAGCGTGGACTTCGACAGTTGCTTACACTAATTAACATCATTGGGCAACTGTTCGCTACCGTATAAGCGCCGCCATTGCCCATACCGCGATTGAGTCACCAAGCACCGTGGACGGACGGCAGTTACCCTACTCCAAACAACATAAACAACTGTCAAACGTGATTAGAGCCGCGGCGGGATTACTGCTGAGAAAGTCACTGCGCCCGTCCATATTTCAGCCGGTCACTCAATTATCATTGGTACTGACGGGCCGGGCCGGGCCGGGGACAGACACCGCGCGGTGGCGATCGTGCAGTACGATCTCACCGGACCGCTGCTGCTGCGGCCTACTAACCGATCGACCGCCACCGATCACATCGGTGACCGTGAAGTCGTTTGGAGTCCGAAACTCGTTTGACCGCTCGTATTGCTGCGTGCGGTCGTCGCTGCCTGCGTACTGTTTACTTTCAGTTCGTCAACCCATGTCGAAATCGAGCAGTCGTCGAACTTTTTCTCTTCAGATTCTTCTGCAAACCTACAGCTACAGCAAACAACAGCTGGAAATGACCGAACGAAAGCGAAATTTACCGCTTACCACTCTTTTCTTTCGTGTTTTCGAGGCGGATCGCGGCGGGTTTGCCGGCTGCCCAAAATGATGTAATGGATGGGGGAGAAGAAATAACCAAAAATAAACCCACATTCGACGAACCCGTTCCAATTGAGGCCATCGCCGGGCACCGCGCCGCGAGTGTGGAGAAAGGCAAAGTGAGGAAAAGCTCCAAACAAGTTTCGATCCTAGGTTCGACCGAGTTCGAGTCCGAAAGAGTTGTGCAATTGGGCTGCGCTGCGACCATAAACGGTCCTCATGGGACAATGATCCCAACAACCGAACCGTTGATGATCATGCGATCGATGTAGGCGTAGGTATCGATCACTACTGTGAGCTACGAATGCATGTCGTCGTTACGCAATGATCACTTCTTAGCGTGCTACTTGAACGCTATAAACGGTCCATTATGAAAGGTCTGCCGCAGTAAATGTCAGCGCGCAATATTTGTCATGATCAGGAAAGCTTCGTTTCGCTCCACCTTCCATTACCGGGCTCCATCAACGTTGCCCATCTATTCATAACCAAACACCTTCAGAGAAGAGGTTGCTTCCTTTGGTAAATTGATTTTCATTTTCTGGGAAAGCGAATGAACCAGCAAAAAAGCTCTTATTCTTGAACTTGCACCGCTCGCTGGCTCCTACCCCGCATTCTTTTTACCCGCACATTTTCTCAATCAATGACGTCGTCCTCGGACCACGAGGAAAGAGTAAAGGCGAATGTGTACTTTCATTTAATTGAAAATAAACAGTCTATTATTTACTTCATGTCTCGATCGAATCATAACGAACACACCATCACCATCATCATCATCATCATCATGATTACCTACCTGAAACCTGCCTTCCATTCTGCGGGGATTGTCTTCCAATCAGCTGAATGTTTGGAAATATCGTATAAAGGCAGGTGAGGAAAATGACGCAACGGAATTGTTGGCCATCGGAATTAGGGCTATCCCACCCCTATCGGGGCAATATCCATTGCTGGGGTCTGTTCGTTCATGCATGTTGTTGTTTGAGATATGAGGCTTGTTTTTTTTCTTTGTGGTATATACAGAAATCGGGGCCGTAAGGAAAATCCATTCGAATCAATGAAATTAAAAATAAATATAGAGATTTACTTACTTGGAATGACCTGGAGCCGTGCAGGTTGAAGGCATGGGCGTAGCCATATTTTCGGATTCATACATGTTATCTCATAATGATTATCAAAAGAATATATTTCAATGGTTCACCAAGGATTTTCTATAAGTCGTTTTCAAGTTTCATGGAAAATTTGACTTTTATCATGCAGATTGCAATGTTTTGAACTCATATACGAAATTTTCTCACAGTAACCTTAACATACCAATTTATCAGTAGTCATTTTCCAAATTACTCCAAATTCGGTCGCATGAGCTTGCACAGACGCAGTGCTATTTTTGACTAACCGTGCCAAGCAATTGAGTCATCACCATTACCCTTTCCCCATATTGACGTTGACATTCAAGCAAGCTTGTGATTGCAAGTATGTTGACATTTGTCAGCGTGTGATCCTTGAAGAACGTTTCGTCGATCTCATCGATCTAACCACTGTCGGTTCTAGTGTGATGTCTGGAGGTTTTAAGGTTTCCAGTGTCCTTTTCCCGTCTGGGTGTTTGGCAATTCTGTTGACAGTTATAAAAAACTGTGAAATAGGATTATTTGGAGCAGACGTGTTTGTCAGTTGTTCAGTGTTGTTGTTCACGGAACTACCGGTTTTCTAAGAATGGAGTTCATCGGATGCTTTGCAACAATTAACGTTGGTCAAACACAGTCCGTTTACCGAGTTGTGTCGTCATTTCGGCTCATTGTCTGCAGCAAGGAATGTTGCCTTCATAGCTGGTATACGAGAGGACTAGTCCACTTCCAGTCCTTCATGAGATAGACTTCCTTAGATCCAGTTTTGGTGTCCTCTAGTTGGTACATGTTCTGCCAGTGGATCTCTCAAATGAAAACTGGTAAAAATTTGCGGCTGAGTTTCCTGGTCTTTTTCCTGTACGGCCGAGGATAACCTTACGGAACGTCCCTAGACAAGTTCTCCCACCTTAAATGTCCTGCTCCTGGTGCACAGAACCTAATGTCCACCATCTGCGCCGCGTTTGCTGCCCGGATGCTTCTTCCATCACGTATTTGGTTGTCCAGTCAGTGATGGCCTGGAGAAATTTCTCATGAAAGTTTCGCCGGTTTGGCTGCGGTCATTGCTGGTATCAGAAGAACATTCGGCACTATACATGCCTTGCCAACAGCACAAACCTTCACATGTCGTCGGACATCCAAGGTCTTTTTATTCTCAGTAGTAGGCAATCGATACCTTCTGGAGATTTCGTTGGGTTACTGTTTGTATGTCTTGGAATCTGCAGACGATTTAGTTCCTGAGCTTGACAGGAACGTTTCCTTTCAGTGGAATACATGTGCTTCAGTTTCGTCCGTTGCTACCCAGTTTCTAATGAGTTGTGCTCCTTGGAGCAAAGTCTGAACCCGCTTTAACCGACTTCAACAACTCCGTGGATCCGATTCCGACGTCTTATCACAGGAGTCTGGAACAACGTTTATTGAACCCTTGAGGTATGTTATGTCAAACGTAAAATTATTGAGCCTCAGAATCCACCGCGCAAACCGAAGAGTCGGGTTCTTCATTGATTTATGGTACACGAGGAAGAGGGATACTTCCACATACCATAGGTCTGATTTTCAGGAAAGAAACCTATAAAAACCCCTCAAGAAATTTGTCAATTTCATCGGAATTAACCGCTCAACTATCTCTCCAAATACGCTTCAAATTTTCCAACGCTTCAGTAGGGATCTTAAGATCATAAATACGGTTTCTAATCAAATTCCTTGGTAAGTTTGGGAAAGAAATGTTTAAAATTTATTGCAGGAATTAAACGGTTACGCAGTATTCAGTACGGGGAACGAGGTTTATTGTTTGCTCGACGTTTCCACACTGGGGTTTTGTGTCATCTTCAGGGGTAACTAATTGTTCGTTTTTGGTCTTATGTTTCGTCTAACTGTAACTGTCTGGTTGATTTGTTGTTGGTACATGCCAATTTTCGTTTGTCTGTACGCTATTGGCACAAATATAGAGCAGTTTGACAAAACATATGACCAAAAACAAATAATTAGATACCCCTCAAGATGACAGAAATCTCGAGAGTCGAGACGTCTGTTTGCCCGTCAACCTCGTTTTCCGTATTGAAGGCTGCATAGCCGTTTAATTCCTGCAGTAAACTTCTCAGTCGATCCGCCAAAGATTTGAAATATATGATTATAAGACATTGTTGAATGATCATGTGAAAAATTTCAAATGTAATTGTCCCGACTAAATAGGAAAAAATCATCTGCCACCATCGATTGCAACGCCAATGGCATCGAATAAACCAAATCGTTCGGAGCCCCTCGTTAGCTTTTTCAACCACCCACCAACCAGACATTGCCAACCTACCGAGTATTAGCAAATGGATTCTCAGTTATTCCGACGCCTTTTCACTTTCAATTTTTAATAAATGGCAGAAAGTGTTGCAAGCGGGCTTCATTCGATGGGATTGGTTTTACTACCACACTTTACTAGATGGTAAATACCTGAGCTGCAGCAGCTGCCCCGATCTTGCAAGCCGGCCAGCAGCACCATCACCCTACTTAAAATCGCCCCCCGTGCATTATTATTGCACTGACTGACACTGTGGTGGACCACTCGCGTAGAATGAAATCTCCTCCGATGCGATAAATTGAGCAATTTTGCGCCACATTTCACTGCGTTTTTTCGCGAGCGCGCGCGCCCACCCGCCCGCGTTTGTTTGAGTTTCCATATGTGTTCGGTCGACGACGGGTGGACAGACGGACAGGCGGACCGGGCGGTTGCAACATTCGATAACATGTGTTAACAAACAATGAAATTGGTCGATGATGAGCGAAAACAGCGCCAACAACACAAGGCTCGCGCGCCGATCGATTTGCTCTAATAAGCGGCGGAATTTCACACGTTCCAGCTTGAAATACCTTGCTTTGTGGCTGGTAGGAGCGGGGGTTGCCACAAAAAATGACCAGGACCAGCTTCGATTTCTAAGGTTACATTAGTTGGAGAATCGTAACGATTTTTTAAAATACCAGTATTAATCAAAACAATTTGCAGCGAAATTCTGTCTAGGAAGCATATTTGTTTTCAATCAGCACCATAATGGAAATACGCCCCACAAAGTAACTCTGAGTGGCCCTCAACCAACAACAGTTCAGTTTACCGAAAATAAGCGCTAGGCGAGGCGTAGGCGCTATCATTTCGCGCTGGATGCATTTCATAATTATCTGATAACCAACGACAACAGTTGGTCAGAGTCAATGTGATAAACTGATGTTCAGTGCAGTGGTGCGACGCTTGATTATTTCCTAAATTATTATCTCCAAACATTGATTACTCTTGAATAAAAGGTTTGTAGCATAGGAATGTAAAATTTACACATCTAATAATGAAGACATCCCTAAAAGTTCACCAGTCTGAACCTCATTAAAAATTAATAAACTATTTTATGTTGGGACAGTAGAACTCAATTTAGTACTGTCATTTCTAGTTTGCACCAGAAAGTGCAAGTTTGCCACCACGACTTACCACTGCACTGGCTTCGAATTCCGATACTGTCATTAGTGCAGGCGGTCAAAAACAGAACGGTAGACGACGACATAAATAAAAGATTGTGGTTTGCGATAAAAATTATGTTAATTATTGGTTAATTATTATCAAAGGGACCATTTTTTGTGACATGATGAATTGGCGTTGAGTTGTTGATAATATTTATTGGAAACGAATAGCAGCCAGCAACAGAGCAGAGGGATTTGTTTCCATTCCGACGGTGTGGTGATTGCGGTGGTCAAGCGGGGAACCCCATTTGCGCGGAGGTTGGTGTTGGTGGTCCCGGGAAATTTAGTCATTAATTGTGATGCAAAATACCGCTGGTCAATTAGTTTATATCAAATATTTTTGAACGGATTTTCTTCAAGCGTTTCTGATAGAAAGTGGTAACACTTATTGAAAAACTAACAATTCTTCTTGGCTCACATGTTATTTCTAATAATTAAAGTTTGTGATCAAGCCACCAGTTAGCAATACAATAGCTTAGACGTTAGAGAAAGAGGAAATTAACAAACAGACACCCGGAAGGGGGTTTCATGGGTGGTGTCATGATTGACTCTCCCATAGTAAGCGTTTCACTACATAGGGGGATTGGGGGCATAATGGACACCCGGGGCGAAATGGACACCCCTGTTTTTGCCGAAACCGTTGACTTTTATGTAAAACGTTTACTGCATAAGTGTAAAGGAACAAGTCATTGTTCTATTTTCCAAAAGTACCATTTATATTCCTTCAAAATAACCAAAATATCATTGAAATTGAAGTATGTTTTTCATATGGTGGATTTCTTATAATTTCGAAGCACCAGCAAATAAGGTATTACGAGTGTTTGAGTGTGGCCTGTATGGTGAATTGTTAGCTTATCTACATGTATACGCAGATTTTGCAATGGATAAAGTACCTATTATATTTTTGATCAGAACTTACTGAAAATAGCAGTGTTGTAGTCGATTCGGGGCGAAATGAACACTGGCAATTATGAATGTATGTACGCGCGTTGCATACTGTTAGGCGTTTTAGAGAATTTGAAAAAAAAATAAATCCGATTATTTTAGCCTACAATTTATTAAACTAACTTTTAAGTTATGTAAGCTCGTCTAAGATGGAGTATTATATCTGTGGTATTGATCTTCGTAGGCAAATTACTTAACTCGTCGATATTCTCAAAGATGCAGCATAAAATATGCAGGGGTGTCCATTATGCCCCGATGGGTGTCCATTTCGCCCCGTACCTTTCCTGCCAGCCCCAAAAAACACACGGTTTTCAATTCATTATTTCTTCACAATTATGGCATTCTACCAGCTATAAATGATTGAAATACGTAGGAAACAAGTTAAAGTTGTAAGCCAACTGATAATATGTTAAGTTTTTGTCTGTTATACAGGGCTAACATACTCATTTGCTTAGGGTGTCCATTATGCCCCTAATCCCCCTAAATCACGAAGTTGTTCTTTTTCCTTTCAAAAAATTTACGAGCTATATCTCTACCGTATATTTCTTGCATAATCGACCTTCGCTCCAAGAAGCGTATGCTGGATATTCACAGAGCACATGATTCATGGTCGTATCGCAGATTGTGCATTCGGGGCATGCCGGAGACTCTGCAAGACGGACTTGGTGGTCTTGGGACTACCACTTCTGACTCGTATGCAGAAGGTCCTGGGCTCAATCCCTGGCCCGTCCCTTTCCTCCAACTTTGTAAATATCTTTCTATATTCTTTCTACCTTTTCTCTACATATACAACTCATGTATATTCACATGTTCATAGCCATCGCTGGAACAGAAACGGGTTAAAAAGTCGTTTTCCTTCCAAAAACTTTCACAGCACAGTGTCAATCTATATATCAGATAACGCCCAAGAGTTATGAAATCAAGCGAACTGTGCCACACATCTTTAGAATAATAAAAACACACAATTCTATCGCCTTTTGTGCTTGGCATGCACGCACCAATGTGTGAACCCTCTGTTAACCATATCCCACCAACACTCCAATACCCGCATGAATTCGTCCAGACGCACGGTCTGATGTGGATACAAACGAGTGCAATCATCACTTCCTTTCCCTTCCCCACATTGACCTACAACCTGACACAGTGAAGATGCCTGCTATTCCCCGGCAGATATCTCATTGGTTCCTTATGTGACGATACTGGAGTAGCATCCACGGGCGGTCAATTAAGCTCAAACTCAAGCTCGGAACCTGCAGGAGATTCTGCAATGCAGTCCCAAATCTGTGCAAATGCCGTCTAAGCCACTCACCCCGACATGGGACCTGCTCATCCACCTGAGCACGCTCGGTATGAGCTTATGAGTCGCCCATCTATCCATGCTGGAACAGTCCCACGCTCTCCTCATCTCAAGATTGACGACGTTCTGGCGATCCATCTAGCGTCACAAAGATCGAAGTACAAATCGTCCTCCGCTCAGGGCTAGCGCTGTGGGTATCATACGCGCTAACACACATACTGCGTCTTTTGAGACGGTGGGATAAACGTGGTGAGGAGGGTGCACTCACCACGTTTAACTGCTAGCGCACTTGACCACGTAGTATAAAGCTCGCGATGGTCGCAAGCAGCCCACGCTTTCTCGAACACATTTCCGAGGTATGATGTCGTACCATCAACATCGTTATGATCTGGCGATCACTGGCCCTACTGCAGGCGTATTCGACGTAGTTTTCCGCTTGGAGGTGATCATGCACTCGTCTGCGGTAATCGCTGTCTGTTGCTTGGAATTCAAGTAGACTCGAACTTATCAAATTCTAAGTCGAAGGCACTGCGTTCAACTCAACCTCCAATGCCGACTCACTATGCTTGTGGTAGTGTAATGTCTTCGAGGTCCGAGCCGAAGCCATAAACGCCATCATCCACCACGTTGCATAATACTGGACCCAGGATTGATACCTGGAGTAATCCTCCCCCTTTAATATGGCACCGCTTCTCTCCTTCCGCGGTATCGTAGAGCGCAGAGGAGTACTATGTTCCAAAAGTAGCTCTCTAGGATCTGGCAAAGATTTTCCGGGACTCCAAGGTGGTGGATGGCACTCTCGATAGCGATCTAGCTGACACTGTTGAACGCGTTCTTCACGTCCAGCGCAGTAAACAAATCTCCGTAACGAAGCGGTATGCCAGGCATTTATTGGGATTAAGCATTTTGAACACTAACCTGATAGCGTTCACGGTCGACCGTCGCTTCCGGAATCCAAACTGGTTGTCTGAAAATTCGGAGTTATCTGTCCTTTCGGTATGGAAGCAGCCTCGCCAGAATCAATCGTTCCAATAATTCCTGGCGGTGCTCAGTAAACAAATTGATCTGATAACGTCAATCGCCGAAAATTTGCCTCGATTCAGATACATCTGCTAGTGTTTCTGAACACGTCAGGGCGAACATCGATGGCTGCCCTAATGACTTTGGCCGTAATATCGTCCGGGTCCGGTGCCTTATTCACCTTAAGCGCTTTCTCTGCTGAAAGGTGTTCCTAGTTATTTGTTGGGGACGGAAGCCCGTGGTCACGTCTCGTGACGCAGGAACAGTATTCCCTCGATCCTCTTCCTTATTCTAGCATCTCAGAACTGCAGTTGCTTTCAAAGCTTTCATTAAAAGTATCCCAGATGCAGGCCTTGAAAGCAAATCATGTTTCCACCATCTTGCTGAAAAAAAAATGAAAACTTTCCTCTAAGTTTCCATGCCGTACACATCTAACACATAGCTTCAATCTTAGTTGCCGCCCCAACAACTAGAGACATCACATCGTAATCTACACCAACTGATTTTGAAATGTGTTTACCCAGTTCACTCGTAGGAAACCCTTACCTACTCATGTGTTTACGACAGAGTTAAATTCTTAACTCCGGTTTCCAAAATTGATCCTCCCATTTCCATCCACCCCATGTCAGGCCGATACAACTGATCAGATCGGAATGCTGGCAATCGTAAAATGACGCCATTTACCTTCCAGCCAGTCACATGCTCCGAAGCTTTCCGAATACGGTTTACTCACTGACTGCTGGTTGGTACGGTAGGTTCTCGTTGATCCCACACACTTGGGATGCTCAAGAACACTACGACGCGACGCGGGGCAAGTGGTGCGCACTCAATACACCTTGCCGAACGGCTGGTGGCGATAGCTGTTGAGGATAGGTACTTACCTCCATGGTCCACCGCCGCATCGGGGCAGCTCGCGCGCGCGCCAATTAAGGCTGCAGCAGATTGGCTTTCGTGTTTATGGCTCTAGACAAGATTGTTCTTGTTATACAAACACAGAAACCTGCATCCTACAGAATGCAGTCGGCATTTTCCCCGTGTCCCTTTCTCTCGTTGCTGCTCCCAAGCGAACATAGAATGTTGCAAGTCTTCGCTCTGGGTACAACTTAACATGGGGGTTCTCAACGAGCGGTTCGCCGAAACTTCATCGCAAGATAATGCCCCTGTATTGTGGCAATTGTGAGAATCTCTGCCTCTCGATTGACGACGGTGAGAAGGGTTCGTTCCTCCAGCATCTCACAATACCATGCGTCCGCGTGGATGCAGTTTCAAGGCAGTCTACTACCGTCGTCGTCGATGTCGTCGTCGTTGTCGTCATCGCCCTTTCGCACCAACTGTTTTCCTTACCGTACCTACCGTAGAACTAGTCAGTTCAGTTCAAGTGGTCGTTGTCGTACCAGTACTTCCCGGACAACGACAGCGACAACAGTACGAGGAGGGCAAATATATGCGCACCATTATGAAGCTTCGGCTGCTGCTACTGCTGGAGCTGGTGCTGGTTGCCGGTGCTGGTTGCTACCACCTACTTCCATTCTCGAGACGAAAACGAATTTTACTCTCTATATATGTATGACCGACCTGTTCCTTGCCCTTCATTCTTCACCGATCCGTGCCACCGCCAGTACCACCACCACCACCACCTTTGATTCATTGTTGCCGAAAGGATTGCATTTGACGCCCTGCGCTCTGTCTGTCGCTCGGTATGCCGTGTTTTGTATGTCATAGCACTGCACTGACGATGATGAGATCGTCCTAGCAAGAACACATTCCTTTCACGCTGTTATTACATGCTTCAACGCTTTTATTGTTTGAGGTTCACTGAAGTGTTTGGGCATGTATGTGTTTATGTCGAGCGACGAGGGTGGACTTGGCTGCTGTTGCTGCTGGTTGGTGCCAGCCAAAACGATCAAATACCTACTGTTGCAGTACAGTCAGTGGGTGTCGTGTGAAGTTTGTCCGAATGAATGATGTAAAGCTGTACATCTCGCCCTGCTCACATCAGGGCAGGTTTTCTCCGGAATTTAAGCTCCATTTCATTCGGTCGTTTGTCTGGATGGGGAGCTAGTTTAGGTTCTCAAATGTTAAACTTAACATGTTCGTTTAGCAAAATTCCATTTGAGTAAAAAGCCTTCATCGTCAAACAAGAGTTGGTACATCCCGCTTTCTACCTAACCTGAATAAGCAATATTCAAAGAAATCTCCTGTTTCCGGAGATTGCACCGAGTCATAAAAGATTCCTGGAAACTGCACGAGTTAGGTTTCTAGCCTTTTAGCGGATCCATTATGGAATCCCAATGCCATAGCTACATCCATGCATTCACGGAATCCATTGGAAAGGTATCGAAAGTCAAACAGTAGTGCGTTCGTTCTATAGAACCATTGCATAGCACTTACATAAGTAGGTAGGTACCGTAAAACGGGGTTACTTGGATAATGTGGGTAGCTTTAATAATAGCGGAAGCATCCTTGAGTCATTATTAGGTGAAGTAAACTCTCACAGGTCATTAAAACCATCATAAAACCAAAATTGAATTATGTTGATTTTATCATGACTCTAAGAAACTCTTCTAGAGTAATTGGCCATCAGATAATGGTCCATGAGCGACAAATTTACAAAATTGTTTATAATTTTTAACAAACTCACTTTCATACGTTTATTTTGTAAAAAAAAAACTATGTTTTGTTATAAACATTTTAAACTTTTATACTATACACACATTCTTGCATGGTATTTGTTCTCAAGAGATATAATGTGTTTAAATGTGGTGACAAGAGATATAATGTGTTTGAAGAGGTGTCGAAAATTGAAAATGTGACAACTGCTTACGTAATAAAACATTCGTCACATAAAATTACAAAACAGTTTGACCTTCCAATTAAAATTCATAACTTCATCGCAGTACATACTTGTTCAAATATAAAACTAGACAAATTTCAGTTACATGCAAAAGTATAAAAAAGCATATTGAGAATCCACATAAGTAGCCCCAACTCACGGTACCGACTGTTGTTGTTGCTGCCGCTTGTTTCGTCGAGAATGGATTGTGCCACAAAGGAAGCTAGTGATGGAGCGCGCTACTATTCCGAAACACTACACTACTTTTCCTCTGTGTTGAAAGCCCCCCAAAGGGAAAGGCAGAACTGTTGACTGCGTGTGCTTGCTGCTGCTACCTACTGCTGTTGAAGGTTGCTTACAATAAACAACATTCACCTTTTGGCAATGGCTCGGTCTGTACCTATCGTTTGGCAAACGCGTTTGATGTGAGCAAGCAAAGGTTGGATCTTGTGAGGGAGGTTTTTTTTGAAAGGATAGCACCGATGGTAAGGCAGGGGAGCAAAAACGTGGAGACCAACAGAAAAACCTCTAGAGGCTGGATGGATTTGAGATTATGCACGATATTAGGGTTAACCATGCAATTGAAAAGATAATCCTCTTTTGCAAAGATGCTTGGTAGGGTTTTTGGGTATGTTTCCCAGTAGCTTCTAAACAAAATCTCTTTTTGGGCAATGCAACATCCTGCAAATGATGTAGTTTACCAAGATAGCACTACCATCGTTATTACTTATCTATTCAATTTGCGAATCTGTTTCAAGGAATTTCTAAAAATATGAATTATCAGATGTACAACAGCAAAAAAAAGTGTAGAAATGCATCCAGTTTCGCCTTCTTAACCTCATCCAGTGTAGGTGGTCCTACCGCTTGATCTTCATGTTAATCATGATACTGGGCATATAACATTGAACAAATATGCGAAGTGCTCTTTCCTCCTGGCTACCGACATTGCTTTTCCTGCTAGCAAATTTCCCTTTCTGACACTGCACTGGCGCAACTCTGTGTCATGTACCGTTGAAAGCTGCAAAAAAACTTCCACATATTGTTTTGATCCATGCTTATGATTGTTTTTGCGATAGACTGGTTTCTTTTTCAATTTTGACGCTCTACACCGCTCATATTTGAACCACTTGTATCCAAACGTTTTGCGACATATCGATTGCGAATATGTTTTCAGCATATTGTTTTGCTCAGGTCTCGAGATTTTTACTTGAGACTAATACTTGTCCCAGCAGCATTGGAAGAATTTAGTGCATCATTAATTTGATTTCATTATAATATTTCCCTTCGCCTTGTCAAGCTACCCTTTTCCATAAGGAACTGAATCACCGGGTACCCCCTCTGATGCCATTAAATATGCTCCATTTTTCTATTGCCCTAGCAATTTTCAACGAGAACACCAGCACACCGCAGCTGCAGCACCTCCCAAAGCCGCCTTTCAAATTCGCCTTGTTCGTGTTGACTTTTGTCGCGATTGGCCAACTCTCTAGCGAGGGAACGACAATCATTCTAGGTGCTGCTGCGGCACCTAGAAAAGCCATGAGTCACTAGAATCGGAGTGAGTCACTCGCGTAGGTACCCACATCACTCCGACTCGATTGGATTCCGATCCGAACGAAATCAAAAGTACCCGCGTTAATGTCCTTGTCCCAGTGGCATATAGTCTGCTGCTCTGCGACTGGAGCGCACTTTCGCAACTCCGTCACTCTGGTTGCTGGATTTGCTAGTAGTTAGCTTGAGCTCTGATTGCAGCAATGAAGTCATGACAGAAAAAAAACCAGTACATCCTTGTGAATGGCAAGGTCAACAGTTTGGTGGAATGAGTCTCACCGGTGCGGTGGTAGATCTATAAGCTAGCTAAGTTATTACATAGTAATTGTTCGCTCGCAGTCTGTCACCCATGGTAATTTCTACACGGATGAAGGCTCCCCGGCATGTACTTTCAAATCAATCTAAGAGCTTACGCTTCACACGCGGGGTCAGGAAATCATTGGATGCCATAAGCCATCTATTTTGGTGGCGACAGGAAGCGGTCGGATGCCAGGAAATAATAAAGATTAATTTCAGATTGACACAAATTGCACTGAACAGTGTGCGGCTGCTGCTGCTGCTCCTGCTGAGACTGTGGTCCTTTGTTCGTGCCATTTGCTTTTCGCGGTTGATGGGATAACAAGAGTTCACCAAATAACCCAGACAGAAATCAATCATTTTTACCGTCATCATGTGCCAGCTATCCGCCCACCTAGTACTAGGTGGCTCCGTGGTCTGCGTTGCGCCGTCATCGTGCTCTTTTGGCCGACGTTTTACGGCTTCTTCCCCCTTCACGGCTGGCAAGTTTAATTTTCCGCGAATTTACCAGACACGGCGACGATGCGATGGCGGCGAGACAAAGGCAGACAGAAGAAGTTCTACACCACTTGGTTGTCGATGTGTCTCTGCTGCCTGCCCCCGTGAAGTGATGGCTCTCTGCGCTGCTGCGATGAAAGATGGAGGGAAATCTGGTGGGAACGGTGACGTCTGGTTGGAGTTGGTTCAAAAGGGCTTCGGTTGATTTGGGTTTCCAACTAAATTCCAACGACGCCTCTGGAATCACCTCGAACCTTTTCCTTCCGAACGCACACCACGTTGAGAGTGAGAGTGAGCCGCAATGCCACGCTTCGCCGAGCATTTCTTCGTTATCTGCAATCAACAGCTTCATCAGAAAAGTGCGGGAAGTTTCGACGCAGGTAGTCGACGTTGACGATATACAAGACTTCACCGACGCTGGGGAATTGCTTGCTTGCTTTCTGAGCTGCTTTTTATTCGAAAGTTGCTTCTGTTTCGGAAGGTGAAAATTTGTGGCAATCCATCGAATTTAGGAGTTCATTTATTGTCAAACTGTAGCTAGAGATTGCTCAGCTCATGCTAGGCGTAGGCGGGTGTGGTTGATCTCATCATCAACGTCAAGGTGTCGCACTCAGAGTAGGAAATATGATTATTATTATGAGTGGAACCATTTTCACCTTGAATGAAATCGACACTAAATGGTGTTCTGCTTTCAATTGAAAGAATACGCCAAGTTCAAGTCAAATACGATACATATTTTTTTTTTTGAAATTGGATAGAATTGAATGATATACACAGTTTGTGACACATTAAGTGATCAAACAAAACGAATCTCGAACAAGTTTGGTAAATATCGACTCCAAATACGATGTTATGCGATTTTTTTCCGAAACCAGAGAAGATACCAGATAGTTCAAAAGATCGAATTGCGGAGTCTTCATGAGCCAAATTTTTGAATTGCCCTACCCGCAAAAAAGTTGTTGAAACACTAGCCCAGCAGATGAATTATGAGTCGGCACAAGATGAATTATGAAAGTTTATGAAATGTTTGGCAACAGTCTTTGAAATGAATGTTTCTTTGCAAACACGGTCGCATCGGTCGCAATTTCTCACTGCTCTTTAAAATCATTGTTCCAGGAATTAGCAACTGATTATGCACGCTTACATTAGTCCCATAATTTGGATATGAGACACCGAGAAACTACGGTGGGGGTAGAAATCTTTCTATTCACATGGTAACATTCGAGACCAATGTAAATAGGAAACGTGTAGATAGTGTGTGCTCAAAAACAGCATCGTGAGTCTTTTCTTTAAAGCAGATATCGTATTTATTCTAATATCTTGAGAGCACTTAGGAGATAAAAAAAAATAAGCTTAATCAAAAGTTTTGCGCTTACAAAACCACAAGTTAGCGAGTTAAATTTTACGATTGGGACCGCGCACCGGGAGGCGATAATGCTTCTCGTAACTTCCCTGCTTGGACGCATCTCTTCAGCACAACGCCCCGAACAGCATCCATTCAACTTGGTTTTACGATTCATATCATTTTAATAATTCGTTTTATCTCTCCACTTTTTCACCACCCAGCAATGGCCCAGGAAAGCTTCAAATGTCCAGATGACTTTGGTTTCTACCCACATCACACATCCTGCGACAAATACTGGAAGTGCGACAACAACGTGGCCGAGCTGAAAACTTGCGGAAATGGTCTGGCCTTCGACGCGACAGACTCCAAATATCTGACAGAGAACTGTGATTACCTGCACAACGTTGACTGCGGTGACCGCACGCAGCTAGGTAAGTAGTAGTGCATCCACGCACAACCATCAACCAGATTTCCGTGAGCAAACATCTTCGGTTGGGATTTTCCCTTGAACTACCAACGCCACCCCTTCAGGCGTAAATGAAAGCCTCACTGCATTTACCCTTAGCTGGACCACTAAGGGCAACCCTGCCAAATAAGTAAATACTTTGCCTGTCGAGGTTTCCTATGTATCTACTGACAGTAGTTCCCTAGATAGTTCGATGTCTTATAATGTCTTTCATCCTCCAAGATGTGCACTTCGTCAACGATTCATACATCACTTAGCCTTACCACAAGAAAACACCGAGCGTCGTTTCCGAGAGTATCCGTCCACCTCGGCACCGCACATCTCGACCAGCCACCATGTGTGGACCGAGTGTCGCCTTTCGGTGATTTTGTTTATTTATTTATTCTGGCCGTGTACCAGTGCGGCGCGGCTCCTGGAACTGTACCAAATCTAGCTAATTATACACTGGTGACTCCCAGCCCAGCCGGCTGATGCGATGTGGCGGTGTCGGTGTCGGTGGCGGTGGCTGTGTACGTATGTATGATCACACGTTCGCGAGTGTTTGTATATGCTTGTGTTTCCTAAGCCAACAACACACAACACAGCAGCACCCCAGCTGCAATCAGCTCTCTAGGATGGCATGTGGTATCCGTGTCCTCCCTCTGGATGGCGCCGCCGACGAGCGGCCCAATGTGGGTGGTCAACCGTTTGAACTAGAATACACACGTATCCATTTGTAGAGCTGGAATTAATTGGACTAGTTCATCCTTTGATTTGGTGCCCATAATAAGGGAGGTTTTATTCAGTGGGGAACTTCATTATGACAGTTTCAAAAGTAAGGACCAAATGAATGGGGTTGGAGTAGACTTACTTACTCCGTGATAAACTGTAGCTTAAACCCATGGTTTAGGCGTTCAATGTTTTTGGTTTGGCCTTAACTGTGGACAACTATTCAACTATTTTATGATAATATTGAATGATTCAATGTTGCGGATTGCATGTTTGTGTTACGGTCGCCATGTGAGTGAGAGTGTAACATCCATTACAATGGATGTGCTTATAGAACACCGAGTTGAGAACCAGACTCTTCCACATGCACTAAAAATGTTCAAACCAACACAAAAACTAACAACAAATGCATTTCGGAAGCCACTCCTGTCAATATTATCTCCCACATTGTGGCAAGAGGTGTTAACGCAGTATTTCCCACATTTATCGTGCGGGGCTGGCGATGGCAGTAAAATGACATTCATTGGACAATCAGTTTCACCGGAAAGTTTTCATCTTCATTAGCGTTTTGTGTAAAGTTAATTGACTATTTCGGGATTATTATCTGCAGCTAGGTAATAAAACTGCTAAACTGCACCTCCCGGTGTGACACAGTATGGTAGTGGAGCTGCACACGGATTCTAGGTATGCACTCTCGACATGCATTATTATAATGTGGGCTCACACTAGGCTCACTATGTATGTAGTGTGTTGGATTGAAGTAAGTTGCACGTGAGATTAACTCGAGAGCGCACTTCCACACCCAATTTCCAGGCCAAACAAGCAGCCAAGGTAAAGGCACACACACCAGCGCGGGGCCGGGAGGAGGAGGTGACGCGCAACAGGAAACAGTATCACAGCTGGTCCTACTAGGTACTACTTGGTTTGGCGAAGCGAATACAATTTACCAACGATACTCTCGGCTGCTGCACAAATTGTGTTGCTAATCTGCTTGCCTAGCTAGTGCATTCGTACGGGGAGATGGATGCAATAAATTAAATTTCATAAATTATATTAAATTCGTCCCTGGGTGTGGGCTTTCCGATCCCTTCCAGCCCGGCGCGCCTCAGCTAGGGTGGATGACCTGTGTTGGTCGTAACGAATTTAGATGCTTCACGTTTTGGACGGGTGTTCATCTATGCCACTAATTTAAATGTTTTGGTAATAAAGTCCGTATTGTCAACAAAGCAGACAAATGAATTTTTCCAGGTGGTTGTTGGAAAGTAGTCATGAGTGTCCGTCAGCTTTTTGAACTCACCGTCAAGATTCGAATGGACTGAATAAGTCAACCAAAATTTTGGGAACACGCCAGCTTCGCCGCCTGGATAACTTACGGAGGGAAATACACTGGCAAAATTTCTGATTTTTCCTTTGCTGGGTTATGCAGAGCTCTGAAAGCCTATTCGTTCTCTGGCTAGCATACCAGGGGATGGAACGTGGTTGATGAGGGCCATACAAAAGAACAGAGAAGGGAATTCTTCCATGGAGGTGGCTGCCTAATAACTTGACTCCATTATAGACTGTGCTTGGTGAGACTTCGCAAGTCTTCGAGTGCTTGTTGAGACTTCGCAAGTCAATGATAGCGGCCAAGCAGGGCCATGGCAAACTCATTGAAACTGGGGCAGCTGCAGAGCCCGTGAAGTGCCGAAATCTACTCAGACGGAGTAGCCGGAAGATTACGCCAGACGCGATTGCTTACGACAAGCAATTGCCGAAGCGTGCGAGACAGCCGTCTGGGGAGGAGCTACCAGACGGCGTTCGCAAGGCCTGGAGGTTATTAACCCTTAATGTGAAGGGCAATAATACCCAGTGCATCGTACGCCAGCCAGGCGTTCTAAAAAGCTGATAAGGGTAAATTCGATAAAGCCTACAACTTCTGACGGAAGAGGTCCGGGGTCGAGGCGGGGTGAGGGGGTCGAAGCGGGGACTCTTGCAATTGAAGCGACTCTAAAGGTGGAAACCTGGACGAGATCACGGACGCGGAAGAGCTCATCACGACTCTGGAGTGCTAGGTTTAAGTAGCCACTGCAGCCGCTCGGCACGGGAGGGACACAGCTGGCCATGATACAGCTTCCTGTGACAGACAACAAACACTTGACGGGAAGCCCAAAGTAACCGACCTTCATTCGATTTTACATAAAATAAATTCTTGCACGCAAAGTTGTAAGCAAGCTCCACACTGCGGACTACCTGTAATTTTACAATCCGATGGTGAATTGTGTTGACAGCAGTGGAGGTCGTTTTATTACAGCGAATTCGATATAACAATTTCTAACTGTGTAGTGCAGCCACCGTTGTGTCAGACAGTCGCTGAGATAGGATCTATACCTGTTACCCGCCGATAACAGACAACCAAGTCGCAGATTGGTCTAAATGGTGACGACATGGACAACGTGTAACACACAGTCCAGAAAATGTTGACTGCATTCTACTTCTTCTTTCTGGCTCTGCTTTCCACTGGAATTTGGGCTGCCTCTCTTCAACTTAGTGTTTTTGAGCACTTCCACAGTTATTCATTAACCCTCTAATACCCAAATTTTTTATCTTGATCTAAATATCATTTTTCGTCATCTAAAATCGACTTAAACATGTTTTGGAAGATGATTTTTTTTTAATTCTCGATTTCGTGAATTTCAGTTTTTGATTTTTCTAATTTTTATTTTTGAACATCCCCACACTTTTTTATTTTTCCTGGAAGCCAATTTAGGGAACGGATTTTTTGAGATGAAAACATTTTGAGATTTTATGATTATTGTTGAAATATTATTATTTTAAATTTTTTTCACAGAAAATTTTAGTTTCCGTGTAATTTTAAGGAAAATAATTTTAGAGTGTATTCGATTCCCTTAAACTATTAAACAAGCATAGAATGATTTGGGAAAAATTTAAAATATGTCAATTGTAGCGATTTAATACAAAATAAACAATGACTTCTAAAAGGTGACTAAAACATCAATTTTTCGATGATTTTTAAAAAATGTAAATACGCTTAAAAATACACCAAAAACCATTTTAAGATATACAGAACAGCCCTAAATATCAGCCAAAAATATAAAAAGTTTGATTTTCCACGAAACAAAAATTACAAAAATGCTCAAACTATACCCCGTCTAAAGGCGGGATTGGGTATTAGAGGGTTAAAGGGCTTTGCCAGCTATTGCCTGAATGTGTTCATTACGTGACAAGCCCAATGATATGGTATGCCCAGATATCGAACCAGCCGTCTCCGGATTAAATGGAGTACATCTTACATCAGCGTTTCTCAAACTATGGGTCGCGACCCACTGGTGGGTCGGGGACTGATTTTTGGTGGGTCGCGAAGTCTTTATCAGCTTATCTTGAATGTTATTGCTAGCCATTTTCTAATTTTCAAATACTCTCTTTAAAAATCCATTTATAGTTTTTTTTTAATTTTTATTACCATGTATTTGAAACTATGCTAATTCTACACTTATTTTTCGAAGAGTTATTTCTAGAATTTCGGTTTCTCCTAAATTGTATTCAAAATTTCGATTTATAAGTCTTGTCTGGAGTATATTGAATATTGAAACTACTGTCAGCGTCCTAAAATCGATTCTAAAACTATATGTTTTCAATTGTAAGTTTTAAAATTAGGGAAAAATTTAAGATATAACTTGTGTTTAAAAAAAAATGAGTTCTAGTTGTTGCTTGCATTTTTTGTTTGACTTACAAGCCAGTTTCAAAAGTTCAAATATCAAAAAATTTTGAAATACCAAAAATCAGCCAAAGTTACCAAACTTCGACAAGAAATCTTACCTTTACCGAACTTCAGTAAAGCTTAACATCCGTGAAATTCAGATGAATGTCGTCTGAATCTGAACTTTACGGGAAACTGAAAAGTGATTTCAACATAAATGAAAATAAACTAAGTGTGTATGAAGGATATCATTAAAATTTTCAAGAGGACTCGTCTGTCCATCCAGCAGTACTATAATTCTAAAAACTATTTGTTGTTCACCCACCCGCTGTGAATATCTATATAATTTTCAACGATATTCAATTTTAAAGTAGATTTCAAAGCTCAGCAGAAGCATAAAATTACCACTACCTACATATATCTGGAGCCAACCTGGTTAAATATATTGGAAACTTGGAATCTTATCTCAAATTTTCAAGACTAAGAGTTAACTGATGCTGCAAAGTTAGGCACCTTTACCTTTCTTAGACTTTTCCAAAAAAATAAAAGAGCACAATACATAAACAAAAAAAATAGTTTGAGGGCTACGCAACGTAAGTATATCACAACCAGGCAGCCCAAACTTGCAAAAAACATATATTTATTTTATAAATTTTCGTGCTTGTGGGTCGCCAAGTTCTTAGAAAATCAAAAGTGGGTCGCAAACTGAGAAAGTTTGAGAACCCCAGTCTTACATTCTTGAATCTTGAACTGGTGTATTCAAACTATTGCGAACCTAGCAAAAAGTCCTGCTATGATGGTATCTGACAGTGTACCAATACAAATCCGTGGGTGATGCCTACAGAATTGTGATGTCCAAGACAAAAGCTGTAAAGGCTTCTACCAAAAAGTCTCTGTTTTATTTCGTAGGACCGCTTTCCTTTAGCGAAAATAAGGTCTCAAGTTCGGAAGGATTTCCGAACCTGGTCTTAAAAGTGGCAATTGAAAAGGCTCCCGGGATATTAACATCTGTTATGCAGAAATGTCTACACGGGGGAGTCTTCCCAGAAGTTTAGAACCTCAGGTAAATAGGTCAAGTTGTGATCCCAATGACTGTTTAAGATCTCCAATAAATCTCTTGAGTGTTAGTCATTGAATCCATAAGTGAGCTCTTGCTGTTTAACGAAAAACGTATAAGCCTATACGTTTGAACAGTTTTTCTTTACAACCTTCTAAAGCTCTTCAAACGCTCTGGGAACGTCCTCAAATTCTGTGAAACCTCTTGGAATTCCATGAAACGACTTAAAACAGCTCTAAAACCAACTTGCAAACTTATAGTAAACCCTTTCAAAGCCCTCTGAAACCCGCGGAAATGTCATGAAACCACGAGTTTGAACATTTTGAAATCCCTCACAATTCTCTGGAGAACATCTTTTCAACCTTCGCAAATCCCTCATGAAACCTCCGGGAACCACCTTGAATCCTCCAGAAACCCCCAGAAACCTCCTGAAACCTGCTGAAAGGCCTTGGAGTCCATTTGAAAACCTCTCTCAAACTTCCAGAAACGTCGCCTATGATTCCGGAATCCATTGGAACGCCTTGAAATGTTGCTTATGCCCCCTTAGACTGCCAACAATTCTCTGAAACCCCTGAGAGCATGAGCATGAGCATGAGCATGAGCATGAGCATAGAGCATGAGCATGATTGACCGCCCGCGGTTGCTCCTCTGTTATTGCAAGGACGTCTGCATTTACACAAAGAACCAACAGATAATGCTTGGGGCTAGCCTTCTCCTCATTGTGTTAATGCTGGCATCCCAATACTTTTCATTAAGCAATACCAGCGCCGGCCGCATCCGAATGCAGGTCAATTGAGGATGGGGAAGGAAGTGATGACATGATTCTCGCTTAGGCCAATAACCGAGGAATTCTCTGCGTTACTACGAGAAATCACTAGGAGTTTGGATACGGGAAGGGAAGATGTGTTAGGGGCTTTGTCGTGGTAAACTAATTGCTACAATGACCGGATCGATTCTTGTTTTGCTATGAACGATGCACTCGCGAAAAATTGAATTCATCCCCACATACGCGTCATTTTCAAAGAATTATGTCCACGGGACAATCAATTCGAGAAAAACCGGCACGCGAAACGACTCACACACGCGTCCTTTTTATCCTTCTATGAAAAACGATGCAAACGAGGAATCACTTAGCACATCTGATCCCGGATACCACACTCGCGCTCCGATCACTAAATTTTAACTGCCGAATGGCTACCAGCCATTTCATTTCTATAAATCGAAAATAAATCGCGTAAAACATGTTGAACGAAAATAAGAAACGCAAGAAAAACACATTCACAACCGGGAAATTACGAAACTATGCTGGAAGAAAAACAACGCGGACAACGTGGTCTACTTGCCACTAAATAATACGTTGTATCGACAGATAAATAAAAAAAATCAGTAGATATAAAAGGAACAATCTCACCAGTTTTATAACAGCTTCGACCAGGCAATTATGGCAAGGACATCAATCTCTTCTTTCTCGGTAAACAGTCGGGTTGGAGTTTTCTACCGAATCCTTGACATCCATCGCGATTCCCTTTATCTCAATGAAGAAATACCGCTTGTCCTTTCCGGCCACCAGGAACACCGCCAGCGATTCAGCGCTACGATGGGTCGTTAGGCGTTCACCCGCTTGATCCACTCATCACGATGCCTTCGTTGACCATCAGCTTCTGCCACTTTTCCTCCTGAGCTGCTTGTTTTCTGGACGTACCTCCCAAAGAACGCGGCACACGAGTTTTCCTTCTCCTTTTTCTTCTTATCATTGATAATTACTGTACACTTAAATTGTTAGGGTCGACTAGATCTCACCTGAGTTCTTCATCACACTTGAGAATAGTGAACATTACAAATATATCAAACGCGATAATCCGAATTGAGAAAAAAAATAGAAAATCGGGTGAAAAAAAAATGACGGGAGCAAAAATTTTTGCTTCCGTCGGCAAGCGCGGCACACTACCATTCTCTGAAACCCCTGAGAGCCTACATGAAGTCCCCGGTAACTCTCCTGCACATGAACCCTCTGAAATGCCTTTAAGCTCAGACTTCCGCAAACTTCGCATAAACCTTCGGGAACCCGTTGAAGTGGCTCCTTAATCCAACAAAACCACCTAGAAATCTCCCTGAATCCTCTCTGAAGGACTTCCGAAGCCCTCTGAAGCTCACTGAATGACAGTTTAATACTACGAATCGCTTTGAATCCATTCTCATCTCCTGATGCTTTCAGACACTTCTCTGAAACCCCCGAAACGCCTTTGTACGCCTGCGCCTTCAAACCACACTGAGACCCCTCAGGAAGTCCCCTAAAGCTATGTGAAATCCCTGTGAAACGTCTTGAAACACCACCTGAGTCTCTCTAAAACTTCACGAAAACCCTTGTTAACCCTTTGAATCCCCTTGAAACCCATTTAAAAGCATTAAAACACCAACGCACGCTTCCTCCCTTTTAAAACTCACTTGAAGCTCGCTTAAAAGTCTCCTGAAACTCAATGAAAATACCCAACACCAGCTGAAACGCCATGAAATCGCTCTGAAATCTGTCAGAACTCTCCTGGATATCCCTCTTAAACTCCCCTGAAACCCCTAAAGGCAAACTCCTTCCCCTTCGTGTGAGGTACTCGCTGAGGTGCTCACTGCACATAAGAGACTTCAATGCTTTTGAAACAAGAGCTCACCAAAACGCTAATTCCATGATGTAACAAAGCGTTTTAGGGACTCAGCTGTGTCCATTTTTAGAACCCTAGTTACATTGCGATTGGACAAAGCTTAAATCGTATGAATAGAATTTTATGTACTGACTTTCTTTCATTAGATAAATCTTTAGCTGATGTAAACGTCAAAATTCTCAAATTCAACGCAAGTTGTGGTCACTGCAGGACACCTCACCTTAGGGCGCTCACTTCTATGTTGCAACCCCTTCTGCACGTTTCATGTTTCGTGAAGGTGGAAGTCACTCTACGGTGTGTATCCACACGTTCAACCGCCCACGCGCATCAGCCAGCCCTCGTGGAGTGCTGCAATGAATATTGCAAGTATTTAGTCACCGATTACACACACGATTTCACAGTCAGACAAAGTGGAGCTCCCCGAACGAACAGTACCGTGCGGTGCTGCGGTAGGAAAGTAGGTAAATGCAGAAACGAGTGCCGGAACGTGAGGGAATTGCCCATTTTTGCGTTTCTGGGTTAAGAGAATTATTATGAATTTTGTAACCATTGCCGCCGTACAGTGTAGATTTAAATAGAACGAGCAGGTTTAGGCTATGACGTGCGACATACTTGATGAACCGGGCTGTGTTAATTGGAGTGAATAAATGCGTTTGTATTCAACATATATACATACTGCTTGAATATGTTTTCCCTTGAACATGTATATAAAGTTACCGTTTATTCCTAAACAAAATTCATTTTTGAAACACATGCATGTTGTATTCCACACTGTTGATTACACCGCTGTATTGAATCGTTCTGAATCCATTCACAGCTATCTAAATTAAGCCACCTTTTCGTGCTCTCACCCTATTGATCACCCTGACAAATATTTCTTTAGAACTAGGATAGGGAAACATAAAAATAAAATGCGCTACCGGAGATGATCCTACTTCCAAAAGCGAGGAACCAACCCACACACGCCACGGAAGTCGTTGAAAGCTCATAGAGTAGGTTTCATTAAATCAGATATTCGCGGAACCGCAAGCACTTCAAGAATGGTGGAATATTTTAATTGAAATTCCGCTTTGCTCTCGCACAGCCGGGTTTTACGTCGTATTTTGCGTACCGGTTCAATTTTTTTTCGTTCTCCAAATTTTTCGCGGTTTTCATATTTGCGTTCAACTTGGGAGTTGCTGCATTGCAGTTATTTGACTGTTGACTGTTACTTTTTACCTACATATGGATTCATTCTCAAATATTAATACTGTGCGTGTTGTTGACTCTCGCCATCTAATTCCAAGTATTTCGAATTCAAATTGACTGTATGGATTTATGCTATCACCGCTTTTCAATCACCTAATTGGCGAAAAACTCAATATCCAAACAAAACGGTACTTTTAATCATCAAAACGTGAATGATGAATACTTTCTGGGAAATGTTATGAATGAATTCATCTGACTCGTGTTTTGGTCTGTCTAAATAGTTTCCAATATTTTGTTTTCAATTTCTGAAACCTATATACAAATTGAATTCCGTCTATTTGTTTTAGGAGTTTTAATAAACATATATTGAAAATTTCATTTATTTTTATTTTTCAGAACCCCCAATCTCCACTCCACACTGCGAGCGTCTGTATGGTATCTTCGCTGATCCTGCCAAGTGCGACGTTTTCTGGAACTGCTGGAGCGGCGAAGCCTCTCGCTACCAGTGCTCTCCTGGACTGGCCTACGACCGTGAAGCTCGCGTCTGCATGTGGGCCGATCAGGTTCCAGAGTGCAAGAACGAAGGTAATTTGACAATACTCTCAACTAATTCGTAATCATGTATTAACTCCGGTAACTTACCACATTTTAGAAGTAGCCAATGGCTTCGCCTGCCCAGCTGCCGGAGAAATTTCCAACGCTGGATCCTTCTCGCGACATGCTCACCCAGAAGACTGCCGTAAATACTACATCTGCCTGGAGGGAGTCGCCCGTGAATACGGATGCCCAATCGGAACCGTCTTCAAGATCGGAGATGCTGACGGTACTGGAAACTGCGAAGACCCAGAAGATGTTCCCGGATGGTAAGATATTATTTTCGCATTCATTTTAAAACTGAACTAACTTATTTTTTGACACTCATTGATTGGCCTGCTAAAACTGGTTCTATAACCCTTTTTTTTCTGTTATCTCTTTCAATTGTAACTGAACACCTTCCTTTTCACAAAATTTGTCTCTAATGCAATCAAAATTCACCAAAACAAAATTTCATCGTATCACATTGCAACATTTAACTTCACATCTTTCATTTACACCCCCTACAGTGAAGATTACTATGGTGACTTGGACTTGAAAAGCATCCGTAAGAGCGAACTCCTCGCCGGTCTCGCACAGGTGGGGTCGGGTGGTGCCCAACCTGGCAAATCCACTTTCAAATCCAACCGCCCAGCTGGAAAGGAAAACTAAACCATAACTCAAAACCACAAAAAGAAAACAAATTAGAAACAGAAGTGTACTTCAGAAGACCTAAAGACCTAGACGCTAGGGACCGTAGCGGAACTAGTTTCTAAGAAGTATTTTAAAAAATACCTTGAAAGATCCTCCTACGAACATCCTGCCTTTTGATCAGGAGGACAATAGACTGTTATTAAAGTAAAGATTTTAGATAAGTGATAGTCAGAGAGGAATACTCAAATTTGCAGAATTTTTACAAAACTTTTAAAAATCTTAACTTTACGTATTTCTGAAAAGATGTTTCGTATTTTACACTCAAGAGTAGTGAGCTTCGCTCGATCAGAGAGAACGCGATTTTAATTTATTTATTTTCTTCCTCTTAGTTAAGCAGACGTGAAGCACTGACTCTTACCCTATTCACAAATAGTGACACCGATACCTACCCTTCCTATTATTCCTCTCAATTCTACTGTGTACACCGACTGAGGAACATACCCTCATAAAACAAGTTTCAACTTTTCTATGAAAAAGAGATTTCATTTGTATGTAAAAATTGGAATATCAAATGCCTTATACAACAGAAGAAGAAACCTAAGAAAAGAAAAATAAAGGAAAAATCGAAAAAAATAATAAACCCCAGACAGTTTTCATTGCATCGTTACTTTTAACAAACTTTTCACACCTCCCATCACTCCCAGTGTTATGTTTTACCCTACTGATATACCTCTCTCTCCCCACTTTCAAATGTTCTATCCTTCTCTGTCTATCTGTGAACGGCTTTTGAACTCTCAAGGACGAGCCAAGCCATTTCTGAGTGTACTCTAACAACTGGAGCTAACCAAGCAATTTCTAATCAGCATTAGACGTTAAAAAACAACGACTTGATTGATGGAATGTTGTCTGCACGTGGTTGGTGTTATGCTGCTGCAGGGCATGTTGCTAGTGACGATAATGATTTGCTGTCAAATCATCTGAGGTGAAAGGTGAAGATGACTATTGATGACAGACAAGTGATGCCGGATATTTTTTCTCATTCACCGGTGTCTGCATGAGACATTCGGAGTGCTTCTTGACAGTGGATGACAACGTGTCCGTATGGTGGGTGTTCGAATGCAAATGATGTAACCAATGGGCATCTTGGAAATTGTAGTGATAGATGTTATTTCGAATTATCTTTAGTGTTGTGCATTGAAAAAAAATCAAGAAATAAGGATTTTTTATTTATTTTTTTTTTTTTTTGTGTTTAGAGAGACTTTACCGTTCTCGGCATTCGTCTCTGTTTTTAAATTTGTCAAAATGATTATCAAAAGCTAAATGAGACCCCGCAAAACCTACAGACTTTTTTTGTATATACTAGAGTCGGGGGTGCACAAATAGAGTTTTTATTTAAATGGAATCACATTATTACCCAAATGGATTTCATAATTTCAAGCTTTACGGGCTCTGATGTGAGGTTCTCTATGGATTTAAGGGAGGTTTGAGAGGGGTTTCACAGCGATTCTGGAGGTTTCGCAGGGGTTAAGGATCTGCATAGGAGTGATTCATGGTGGGTTTCAGAGGCGTTTCAGGGTTTTTCCCCGAGTAAAGGAAAAGATCTCAATTATAGCATTATTAAGTGATATGAATAAAGTGAGCAAATGCTTTTACTTTGCTAAAATGCATGTGTCAAACCTTTTACTTGAGCATTTACTCCGGGTGGTATGACTCACTGAAAGTGTGAGCATTTACTTTTCGAACATAGTAATCCATATGAATAAAGTTGGGAAACCTGAGGAGTAAATGCTCACAAGAGCTTGAGTCACCTACGGACCATGCTCAACTGAAAGTGAACACTGTTACACAACACATGTTACATAAACGTCGAATTATGATCAGTGGATGTTGCTTGGTGTGCAATTACCATCCTTGGGGCAGCTGTGATGACCCTCAGTGGTCGCAAGTGCCCATTTCTATGAAAAGTGCATGTCCTTAGGCTTACCTATATTGGTAGTGAACTTTATCATTTGCGTATGGGTATAATGCACCCCAAAACACGGGTATTAAACTACCCTCCTGGAAGAACCCTACGAGGACTTCCAGCAGAAAATACTGTAAAATTCCCAGTAAGGAGGAGGAATCCCAGTTGCAACTTCTGGAGGAATCCCAGAAGGAACTTTTGGAGAAATCTTAAGAGAAACTTCTGGGGGAATTCCAGGAGGACATCCTGGAGGGATCCCAGGTGGAGCTCCTAGAGGAATCTCAGGAGAAACTTCTGGAGGAATCCTTGGTGAAACTTCTGGAGGAACCCCAGAAGAAACTCCTGGAGGAATTCCAGGGTGAACTCCTCGTGAAACCCCAAGAGGAACTCCTGGAGGAATTTCAGGAGCATCTCCTAGAGGAATCTCAGGAGAAATTTATGGAGGAATCCCAGGAGGAACTCCTGGAGGAATCCTAGGAGGAATCCTAGGAGGAACTTCTGGAGGAACCCCTGGGCTGACTTCTGGGGGAACCCCAGGAGGTATTTCCGGAGGAACTTCTGGAGGAATTTCCGGAGAAACTTCTGGAGGAATTTCCGGAGGAACTTCTGAAGGAATTCCAGGAGGAACTTCTGGATAAATCCCAGTCAGAACTCCTGGAGGAATCCTAGAAAGAACTCCTGAAGGAAAACCAAAAGGAACTCCTGGAGGAATCCAAGGAAGAACTTTTGGAGGAATCCCAGGAGGAACTTCTGAAGTAATCCCAGGAAGAGCTCCTGGAGGTATCCCAAGAGGAACTCCTGGAGGAATCTCAGGAGGAACTCCTAAAGGAATCCTAGGAGGAACTCCTGGAGGAATCCCAGCAGGAACACGTGGAGGAATTCTAAGAGGACCTCCTGGAGGAATCCTGAGAGGATCTCCTAGAGGAATCTCTGAAGAAATCCCTGATCTAACTTCTGGGGGAACCCCAGGAGGAACTCCTGGAGGAAATCCCGGAGAACTTCTGGAGGAATTCCAGGAGGAACTTCTGGAGGCATGCTAGGAGGAACTCCTAGAAGAATCCCAGGAAGAACTCCAAGAGGAATTTCAGGAGGAACTCCTGGAGCAATTCCAGGACGAACTTTGTAGGAAATCCACGAGGAACTCCTGGAGGAATCCCAGCAGGTATTTCTGGAAAAACCCCAGGGGAAACTACTGGAGGAACCCCAAAAGGAACTCCTGGAAAAATCCCAGGAGAAACTCTTACAGGATTCCCAGGAGGAACTCCTGGAGATATCCCAGGAGGAACTCTCGGAGGAATCCCACGAGGAATTCAAGGAGGAACTTCTAAAGGAATCCCAGAAAAGACAGAATGAAGGAATTTCTGGGGGAATCCCAAGAAGAATTTTACTATTACTTTAGAGCTTTTAGTAGAACTTGTTACTTCAGACTCTAGTTTAATTTAAAAACACTTCACTAATACTTTACTTTTGCAAAAGAAAAATAAAAAATGAATAACTCTTTTAAAGAAAAACTAGAAAAGACGAGCAAATTCCTTTTAATTCTACTACTGTGCTTATCTTCGGACAGATAGGCCTATTTCGTCTGTGACTTACAGACTTCTTCAGTGTCAAGTGCTCGACTGAAGAAAACCTCGCATTCGTTGTGGTATTTATACTAGAAGTGTATGTGTAGGTACGTGTGTGGGTAAAAGTGTAGGTATAAAAATGTAGGTACAAAATTGTAGGTACAGTTTTGTAAAAAAGGGGTGTATCTACCTGTTAGAAAACAGGGTGTCAATAAGATACCTAAAGCTAGGAAAATTCCTACCGATTTGGTAGGTAGTCAATTGGTGTTTGTTGTGTTATTTTTTTTTTTTTTTTTTTTTTTCCTGCCGATTTGGTAGGTAGTCAATTTGTGTTTTGTGTATTGTGTAATGTTTTGTGTGTGTTAGGTAAAAATTTAAACAGCCACGTGTACCCATTGCCCTGATCCTTGTTAAGTAGTTTTTTATTGTTTTGTTTGTAAATTTCTAAACTTTCTGCAACATCAAGTTTCCATGGGTTTGTAATGTGTCGTAAGAGTTTAATATTTGAAGTATTCAAAAAATGTCCTTCATTGAAAATATGTTCAGCAACTTTAGATTTAAAATGGTGAATGAGTCCTTTGTCTGTGTCTTTGTGTGCTTTTGATACTTCCGTTATGTGTTCTTTGAATCGTGTGTTGAGTGTGCGTTTTGTTTGTCCTATGTATATTTTGTCACAGTGATTACATGTTATTTTGTAAACACCAGATTTTGTTAAGTTGTCCAACGGGTCTTTCGTAGATCCTAAGAGAGTTTGAAGTTGGTTAGCTTTGCTTGTGAAAACTAATTCAAAACCAAACTTTCTGAGAATTGGTCGGAGTTTTTTGGTGTCATTGTTGTAGTTCACAATTATCCGTTTAAGTGTAGGTTCTGTCCGTGTCAGTGTAGTCAAAGAACGTCTGTATTGTTGTTGTGTCTTTTTGTTGATGATCTGTTGTATTGTTTGTTTTGTGTAACCGTTCAACTGTGCTGTTTCGAAAATGTAATTAAGTTCTTTCGTTTTTCCTGTTTCACTAAGTGGAAGTGTCTGCATTCGGTGTATCATGTGATTGAAGGATGCAATTTTGTGTTGATGTGAGTGATTTGATGAATTTGGAATAGTGCGTTGAGTGTGTGTCGGTTTTCTGTAAATTTCGAAGGAAAGTGTTGATTCTTGTTTTACGATGAGTATGTCCAAAAATGGTAGTTGGTTGTTCTGTTCAATTTCACAAGTGAATTCGATGTTTTTGTGTGCATTATTGATGTTGTTCAAGATTTCAGGTAAAAGATGTTTCTTAACAATGCTAAACACGTCGTCAACGTATCTCCACCAGACTTCAGGAAGCTGTTTGTTGTTTTCTAAGCGTTTTTCCAAATTTGCCATAAAAATTTCACTTAAAAATGGAGAAAGTGGATTGCCCATGGGGGCACCATTAAGTTGTTTGTAGGTTTCATTTCTGAACGAAAAATAATTTTCTTCCATACAAAGTTTGGTTAATTTGATGTATGTACGAACTTTCTTAATCCAATCTGAATCTGAATCTTCATATTGGTTCAGAAGCCAATCTTCTAGTAGGTTAATGGCCTCTTTAACTGGAATGCTTGGAAAAAGTGATTTAACGTCGAATGAAACTAAAATTTCATCGTCGTTAACGGATAAATTCTGTACTAGTTCTGTGAATTGTTCGGAATTCTTGACAGATCTATTGTGAATTTTTTTAGGCATGTTTTGGAATTCTTGTACTAAATATTTGGCAATTTTGTGTGTAGGTGAACCAATGGCTGAAACAATCTCACGCATTTCATTTCCAGGTTTATGAACTTTGGGAAGTCCTTTTATTCTTGGCAATGAAGGGTTAGATTCTTTCAGGCTTTTAATGACGCTTCCTAAAACTGGTGTAGACTCTTTGAGAGTTTTGTCAACACGTCTTACTAATCCTGGAAGAGGATCAGTACGTTGTTTCCGGTAAGGTCCATTTTGAATCTTGTTATTCATTATTTCATCATAGTCCTCTTTGCTCATGATTACTGTTTTGTTTCCTTTGTCAGCTTTCAGATAGAAAACTGGTTTCTGGTTAAGTTCTTTGATTATTCGTTGTTCTTTCAGGTGTTCTTTGTTCAATTTGTTTTGTTGTGTGTTTTGAATAGTGTTAGCTGTTTGTGTTCTGATTTCTTGAATCTGTGGTGTCTGTAAATTGTTCGTGTTGATAGCTGTTTCAATGTCGATTATGGTTTGTGTTGAATCTGGTTTAGAGTGTACTGCGTAGTTAAGACCTTTGTTGAGAAGGGTCAACTGTTCTTCCGTAAACTGTTCGGAAGAGCGATTGACCACTAACCCAGTTAGTTCTTGTGTTGTGTTTTGTGGTTGTGTAGAAGAACATGTAAACTTTGGATTTCGCATCTTTAATGCTTTAAGTTTTTTATCTAGTAATTTCCTTTTTCTTTCTGATTCACAAAATTCTGCAACTTTTACTTTTGTTAGAAAATTAGGGAAAGATTCAGGATAATCTTTCGCTAACTTTAAATGGAGAGAATAACATTCCAAAGTTTTCATGTTGATCTTGCTGTGTAGTTTTTTGATGCTTTCTTTGATGAGTGTTTGTTCAAGTATCTTTACTATGTTGGGGTTTGTGGCTGTTTTAACTTTTACCTTGTGACTTACGGGAGTAAGCCTGTACTTTATACACTTCTTGAGAAACGCGATATCCTTGTGTAATCCTGCGATGGTCTTCTTCAACTCGATGAACTTATTCGGCTCTGACTTTGGCTTGGTTGCCATCTTCACTTTACTATTACTTTAGAGCTTTTAGTAGAACTTGTTACTTCAGACTCTAGTTTAATTTAAAAACACTTCACTAATACTTTACTTTTGCAAAAGAAAAATAAAAAATGAATAACTCTTTTAAAGAAAAACTAGAAAAGACGAGCAAATTCCTTTTAATTCTACTACTGTGCTTATCTTCGGACAGATAGGCCTATTTCGTCTGTGACTTACAGACTTCTTCAGTGTCAAGTGCTCGACTGAAGAAAACCTCGCATTCGTTGTGGTATTTATACTAGAAGTGTATGTGTAGGTACGTGTGTGGGTAAAAGTGTAGGTATAAAAATGTAGGTACAAAATTGTAGGTACAGTTTTGTAAAAAAGGGGTGTATCTACCTGTTAGAAAACAGGGTGTCAATAAGATACCTAAAGCTAGGAAAATTCCTACCGATTTGGTAGGTAGTCAATTGGTGTTTGTTGTGTTATTTTTTTTTTTTTTTTTTTTTTTCCTGCCGATTTGGTAGGTAGTCAATTTGTGTTTTGTGTATTGTGTAATGTTTTGTGTGTGTTAGGTAAAAATTTAAACAGCCACGTGTACCCATTGCCCTGATCCTTGTTAAGTAGTTTTTTATTGTTTTGTTTGTAAATTTCTAAACTTTCTGCAACATCAAGTTTCCATGGGTTTGTAATGTGTCGTAAGAGTTTAATATTTGAAGTATTCAAAAAATGTCCTTCATTGAAAATATGTTCAGCAACTTTAGATTTAAAATGGTGAATGAGTCCTTTGTCTGTGTCTTTGTGTGCTTTTGATACTTCCGTTATGTGTTCTTTGAATCGTGTGTTGAGTGTGCGTTTTGTTTGTCCTATGTATATTTTGTCACAGTGATTACATGTTATTTTGTAAACACCAGATTTTGTTAAGTTGTCCAACGGGTCTTTCGTAGATCCTAAGAGAGTTTGAAGTTGGTTAGCTTTGCTTGTGAAAACTAATTCAAAACCAAACTTTCTGAGAATTGGTCGGAGTTTTTTGGTGTCATTGTTGTAGTTCACAATTATCCGTTTAAGTGTAGGTTCTGTCCGTGTCAGTGTAGTCAAAGAACGTCTGTATTGTTGTTGTGTCTTTTTGTTGATGATCTGTTGTATTGTTTGTTTTGTGTAACCGTTCAACTGTGCTGTTTCGAAAATGTAATTAAGTTCTTTCGTTTTTCCTGTTTCACTAAGTGGAAGTGTCTGCATTCGGTGTATCATGTGATTGAAGGATGCAATTTTGTGTTGATGTGAGTGATTTGATGAATTTGGAATAGTGCGTTGAGTGTGTGTCGGTTTTCTGTAAATTTCGAAGGAAAGTGTTGATTCTTGTTTTACGATGAGTATGTCCAAAAATGGTAGTTGGTTGTTCTGTTCAATTTCACAAGTGAATTCGATGTTTTTGTGTGCATTATTGATGTTGTTCAAGATTTCAGGTAAAAGATGTTTCTTAACAATGCTAAACACGTCGTCAACGTATCTCCACCAGACTTCAGGAAGCTGTTTGTTGTTTTCTAAGCGTTTTTCCAAATTTGCCATAAAAATTTCACTTAAAAATGGAGAAAGTGGATTGCCCATGGGGGCACCATTAAGTTGTTTGTAGGTTTCATTTCTGAACGAAAAATAATTTTCTTCCATACAAAGTTTGGTTAATTTGATGTATGTACGAACTTTCTTAATCCAATCTGAATCTGAATCTTCATATTGGTTCAGAAGCCAATCTTCTAGTAGGTTAATGGCCTCTTTAACTGGAATGCTTGGAAAAAGTGATTTAACGTCGAATGAAACTAAAATTTCATCGTCGTTAACGGATAAATTCTGTACTAGTTCTGTGAATTGTTCGGAATTCTTGACAGATCTATTGTGAATTTTTTTAGGCATGTTTTGGAATTCTTGTACTAAATATTTGGCAATTTTGTGTGTAGGTGAACCAATGGCTGAAACAATCTCACGCATTTCATTTCCAGGTTTATGAACTTTGGGAAGTCCTTTTATTCTTGGCAATGAAGGGTTAGATTCTTTCAGGCTTTTAATGACGCTTCCTAAAACTGGTGTAGACTCTTTGAGAGTTTTGTCAACACGTCTTACTAATCCTGGAAGAGGATCAGTACGTTGTTTCCGGTAAGGTCCATTTTGAATCTTGTTATTCATTATTTCATCATAGTCCTCTTTGTTCATGATTACTGTTTTGTTTCCTTTGTCAGCTTTCAGATAGAAAACTGGTTTCTGGTTAAGTTCTTTGATTATTCGTTGTTCTTTCAGGTGTTCTTTGTTCAATTTGTTTTGTTGTGTGTTTTGAATAGTGTTAGCTGTTTGTGTTCTGATTTCTTGAATCTGTGGTGTCTGTAAATTGTTCGTGTTGATAGCTGTTTCAATGTCGATTATGGTTTGTGTTGAATCTGGTTTAGAGTGTACTGCGTAGTTAAGACCTTTGTTGAGAAGGGTCAACTGTTCTTCCGTAAACTGTTCGGAAGAGCGATTGACCACTAACCCAGTTAGTTCTTGTGTTGTGTTTTGTGGTTGTGTAGAAGAACATGTAAACTTTGGATTTCGCATCTTTAATGCTTTAAGTTTTTTATCTAGTAATTTCCTTTTTCTTTCTGATTCACAAAATTCTGCAACTTTTACTTTTGTTAGAAAATTAGGGAAAGATTCAGGATAATCTTTCGCTAACTTTAAATGGAGAGAATAACATTCCAAAGTTTTCATGTTGATCTTGCTGTGTAGTTTTTTGATGCTTTCTTTGATGAGTGTTTGTTCAAGTATCTTTACTATGTTGGGGTTTGTGGCTGTTTTAACTTTTACCTTGTGACTTACGGGAGTAAGCCTGTACTTTATACACTTCTTGAGAAACGCGATATCCTTGTGTAATCCTGCGATGGTCTTCTTCAACTCGATGAACTTATTCGGCTCTGACTTTGGCTTGGTTGCCAAGTTTACATGTTCTTCTACACAACCACAAAACACAACACAAGAACTAACTGGGTTAGTGGTCAATCGCTCTTCCGAACAGTTTACGGAAGAACAGTTGACCCTTCTCAACAAAGGTCTTAACTACGCAGTACACTCTAAACCAGATTCAACACAAACCATAATCGACATTGAAACAGCTATCAACACGAACAATTTACAGACACCACAGATTCAAGAAATCAGAACACAAACAGCTAACACTATTCAAAACACACAACAAAACAAATTGAACAAAGAACACCTGAAAGAACAACGAATAATCAAAGAACTTAACCAGAAACCAGTTTTCTATCTGAAAGCTGACAAAGGAAACAAAACAGTAATCATGAACAAAGAGGACTATGATGAAATAATGAATAACAAGATTCAAAATGGACCTTACCGGAAACAACGTACTGATCCTCTTCCAGGATTAGTAAGACGTGTTGACAAAACTCTCAAAGAGTCTACACCAGTTTTAGGAAGCGTCATTAAAAGCCTGAAAGAATCTAACCCTTCATTGCCAAGAATAAAAGGACTTCCCAAAGTTCATAAACCTGGAAATGAAATGCGTGAGATTGTTTCAGCCATTGGTTCACCTACACACAAAATTGCCAAATATTTAGTACAAGAATTCCAAAACATGCCTAAAAAAATTCACAATAGATCTGTCAAGAATTCCGAACAATTCACAGAACTAGTACAGAATTTATCCGTTAACGACGATGAAATTTTAGTTTCATTCGACGTTAAATCACTTTTTCCAAGCATTCCAGTTAAAGAGGCCATTAACCTACTAGAAGATTGGCTTCTGAACCAATATGAAGATTCAGATTCAGATTGGATTAAGAAAGTTCGTACATACATCAAATTAACCAAACTTTGTATGGAAGAAAATTATTTTTCGTTCAGAAATGAAACCTACAAACAACTTAATGGTGCCCCCATGGGCAATCCACTTTCTCCATTTTTAAGTGAAATTTTTATGGCAAATTTGGAAAAACGCTTAGAAAACAACAAACAGCTTCCTGAAGTCTGGTGGAGATACGTTGACGACGTGTTTAGCATTGTTAAGAAACATCTTTTACCTGAAATCTTGAACAACATCAATAATGCACACAAAAACATCGAATTCACTTGTGAAATTGAACAGAACAACCAACTACCATTTTTGGACATACTCATCGTAAAACAAGAATCAACACTTTCCTTCGAAATTTACAGAAAACCGACACACACTCAACGCACTATTCCAAATTCATCAAATCACTCACATCAACACAAAATTGCATCCTTCAATCACATGATACACCGAATGCAGACACTTCCACTTAGTGAAACAGGAAAAACGAAAGAACTTAATTACATTTTCGAAACAGCACAGTTGAACGGTTACACAAAACAAACAATACAACAGATCATCAACAAAAAGACACAACAACAATACAGACGTTCTTTGACTACACTGACACGGACAGAACCTACACTTAAACGGATAATTGTGAACTACAACAATGACACCAAAAAACTCCGACCAATTCTCAGAAAGTTTGGTTTTGAATTAGTTTTCACAAGCAAAGCTAACCAACTTCAAACTCTCTTAGGATCTACGAAAGACCCGTTGGACAACTTAACAAAATCTGGTGTTTACAAAATAACATGTAATCACTGTGACAAAATATACATAGGACAAACAAAACGCACACTCAACACACGATTCAAAGAACACATAACGGAAGTATCAAAAGCACACAAAGACACAGACAAAGGACTCATTCACCATTTTAAATCTAAAGTTGCTGAACATATTTTCAATGAAGGACATTTTTTGAATACTTCAAATATTAAACTCTTACGACACATTACAAACCCATGGAAACTTGATGTTGCAGAAAGTTTAGAAATTTACAAACAAAACAATAAAAAACTACTTAACAAGGATCAGGGCAATGGGTACACGTGGCTGTTTAAATTTTTACCTAACACACACAAAACATTACACAATACACAAAACACAAATTGACTACCTACCAAATCGGCAGGAAAAAAAAAAAAAAAAAAAAAAAATAACACAACAAACACCAATTGACTACCTACCAAATCGGTAGGAATTTTCCTAGCTTTAGGTATCTTATTGACACCCTGTTTTCTAACAGGTAGATACACCCCTTTTTTACAAAACTGTACCTACAATTTTGTACCTACATTTTTATACCTACACTTTTACCCACACACGTACCTACACATACACTTCTAGTATAAATACCACAACGAATGCGAGGTTTTCTTCAGTCGAGCACTTGACACTGAAGAAGTCTGTAAGTCACAGACGAAATAGGCCTATCTGTCCGAAGATAAGCACAGTAGTAGAATTAAAAGGAATTTGCTCGTCTTTTCTAGTTTTTCTTTAAAAGAGTTATTCATTTTTTATTTTTCTTTTGCAAAAGTAAAGTATTAGTGAAGTGTTTTTAAATTAAACTAGAGTCTGAAGTAACAAGTTCTACTAAAAGCTCTAAAGTAATAGTAAAGTGAAGATGGCAACCAAGCCACAGGCTTACTCCCGTAAGTCACAAGGTAAAAGTTAAAACAGCCACAAACCCCAACATAGTAAAGATACTTGAACAAACACTCATCAAAGAAAGCATCAAAAAACTACACAGCAAGATCAACATGAAAACTTTGGAATGTTATTCTCTCCATTTAAAGTTAGCGAAAGATTATCCTGAATCTTTCCCTAATTTTCTAACAAAAGTAAAAGTTGCAGAATTTTGTGAATCAGAAAGAAAAAGGAAATTACTAGATAAAAAACTTAAAGCATTAAAGATGCGAAATCCAAAGTTTACATGTTCTTCTACACAACCACAAAACACAACACAAGAACTAACTGGGTTAGTGGTCAATCGCTCTTCCGAACAGTTTACGGAAGAACAGTTGACCCTTCTCAACAAAGGTCTTAACTACGCAGTACACTCTAAACCAGATTCAACACAAACCATAATCGACATTGAAACAGCTATCAACACGAACAATTTACAGACACCACAGATTCAAGAAATCAGAACACAAACAGCTAACACTATTCAAAACACACAACAAAACAAATTGAACAAAGAACACCTGAAAGAACAACGAATAATCAAAGAACTTAACCAGAAACCAGTTTTCTATCTGAAAGCTGACAAAGGAAACAAAACAGTAATCATGAACAAAGAGGACTATGATGAAATAATGAATAACAAGATTCAAAATGGACCTTACCGGAAACAACGTACTGATCCTCTTCCAGGATTAGTAAGACGTGTTGACAAAACTCTCAAAGAGTCTACACCAGTTTTAGGAAGCGTCATTAAAAGCCTGAAAGAATCTAACCCTTCATTGCCAAGAATAAAAGGACTTCCCAAAGTTCATAAACCTGGAAATGAAATGCGTGAGATTGTTTCAGCCATTGGTTCACCTACACACAAAATTGCCAAATATTTAGTACAAGAATTCCAAAACATGCCTAAAAAAAAATTCACAATAGATCTGTCAAGAATTCCGAACAATTCACAGAACTAGTACAGAATTTATCCGTTAACGACGATGAAATTTTAGTTTCATTCGACGTTAAATCACTTTTTCCAAGCATTCCAGTTAAAGAGGCCATTAACCTACTAGAAGATTGGCTTCTGAACCAATATGAAGATTCAGATTCAGATTGGATTAAGAAAGTTCGTACATACATCAAATTAACCAAACTTTGTATGGAAGAAAATTATTTTTCGTTCAGAAATGAAACCTACAAACAACTTAATGGTGCCCCCATGGGCAATCCACTTTCTCCATTTTTAAGTGAAATTTTTATGGCAAATTTGGAAAAACGCTTAGAAAACAACAAACAGCTTCCTGAAGTCTGGTGGAGATACGTTGACGACGTGTTTAGCATTGTTAAGAAACATCTTTTACCTGAAATCTTGAACAACATCAATAATGCACACAAAAACATCGAATTCACTTGTGAAATTGAACAGAACAACCAACTACCATTTTTGGACATACTCATCGTAAAACAAGAATCAACACTTTCCTTCGAAATTTACAGAAAACCGACACACACTCAACGCACTATTCCAAATTCATCAAATCACTCACATCAACACAAAATTGCATCCTTCAATCACATGATACACCGAATGCAGACACTTCCACTTAGTGAAACAGGAAAAACGAAAGAACTTAATTACATTTTCGAAACAGCACAGTTGAACGGTTACACAAAACAAACAATACAACAGATCATCAACAAAAAGACACAACAACAATACAGACGTTCTTTGACTACACTGACACGGACAGAACCTACACTTAAACGGATAATTGTGAACTACAACAATGACACCAAAAAACTCCGACCAATTCTCAGAAAGTTTGGTTTTGAATTAGTTTTCACAAGCAAAGCTAACCAACTTCAAACTCTCTTAGGATCTACGAAAGACCCGTTGGACAACTTAACAAAATCTGGTGTTTACAAAATAACATGTAATCACTGTGACAAAATATACATAGGACAAACAAAACGCACACTCAACACACGATTCAAAGAACACATAACGGAAGTATCAAAAGCACACAAAGACACAGACAAAGGACTCATTCACCATTTTAAATCTAAAGTTGCTGAACATATTTTCAATGAAGGACATTTTTTGAATACTTCAAATATTAAACTCTTACGACACATTACAAACCCATGGAAACTTGATGTTGCAGAAAGTTTAGAAATTTACAAACAAAACAATAAAAAACTACTTAACAAGGATCAGGGCAATGGGTACACGTGGCTGTTTAAATTTTTACCTAACACACACAAAACATTACACAATACACAAAACACAAATTGACTACCTACCAAATCGGCAGGAAAAAAAAAAAAAAAAAAAAAAATAACACAACAAACACCAATTGACTACCTACCAAATCGGTAGGAATTTTCCTAGCTTTAGGTATCTTATTGACACCCTGTTTTCTAACAGGTAGATACACCCCTTTTTTACAAAACTGTACCTACAATTTTGTACCTACATTTTTATACCTACACTTTTACCCACACACGTACCTACACATACACTTCTAGTATAAATACCACAACGAATGCGAGGTTTTCTTCAGTCGAGCACTTGACACTGAAGAAGTCTGTAAGTCACAGACGAAATAGGCCTATCTGTCCGAAGATAAGCACAGTAGTAGAATTAAAAGGAATTTGCTCGTCTTTTCTAGTTTTTCTTTAAAAGAGTTATTCATTTTTTATTTTTCTTTTGCAAAAGTAAAGTATTAGTGAAGTGTTTTTAAATTAAACTAGAGTCTGAACCAAGAAGAATTGCTGGAAGAATTCTAGAAGCAACTATTACAGGAATCCCAGGAGGAACTCTTGAAGCAATCCCAGAACGAACAGCTGCTGGAAGAATCCAACGGATATAACTCCTGGAGGAGATCCCAGAAACAACTTTTGGATAGATCTGGAGGAATTCCATAAACAACTAATGGAGAAATCTCTGGAACAACTCCTGGCGGAAACCTAGAAATAAATTCTATAGAAATCCCAAGTATTGCTTCTCTGGAGGGTCTAGTGGAATAATTCATAGGAAGTCGAAAAACAAATCTCATGAGGAATCACTAGCATAATAAAACGGCTGCAGATTGTTCCGAATTCTTACTACTTTTAGCTGAATTCGGATGTACTTTTAGCTGAATTCGGAGCTACTCCAAAATTTACTGATTTTCATTCATGTGACCCGAAACCCAAAACGTAAACACCAGTTTTGACAAAGCAAATGCTATGTTCGAAATTCGAACTTACTTTTAGTAAAGTACAATTTTATTCATACGGATTTGAGTAAAGGCTCGTACTGTTTACTCTGCTCAAGTCAGGTTGGCCTTGAGTTAATACTCATTTTAATTCATATCACTTATTATATATGAGGGGGTTAGAAGCAAAGGGATGTAAGTGACAAAACCCCACTTTCGAGTAAATGAGGTTTTAAGTTTTTGACCAAGTTTTCATCCCATACAAAATGTATGGAGCTTCAAAATAAACCAAATTTTCTCAGATTTATTGTAATTTTTCCAAACATCGTACAAACAAACTTAAAAAAGTTCCTGAAAGCTTGAAATCTGAAGAATTTTATGATATGCTCAGCTCAAAATCGGCAAAATCGTCACTTACACCCCTTTGATTCTGGGCCCCTCATATGAAAAAGAAATATTGGTTTGATTGATATGAGAGATGAAAGATCTAAAAAATGTATCTAAAATTTACTCCTAGAGCATCACTACAATATCATGGCTAGCTCTTGTAAGACCTATAACTAAAAGCAGCGAGCTATTCATTTGATCATGAAATATCAAATTTCGATATTGTCCAGATGCTCCAGGAACATGTTGAGATCTTATTTTTAGCATTTTATTTGGTTAAGGCTATGGATCGCCAATCCGGAGACGGCGGGTTCGATTCCCGTTCCAGTCGGGAAAGCCTTTTCGACTCCCTGGGCATAGTGTATCGTTGTGCGTGCCTCACAATATACAAATTCATGCAATGGCAGGCAAAGAAGCCCTTCAATTAATAACTGTGTGTGGAAGTGCTCAAAGAACACTAAGTTGAAGCCAGGCAGGCCAAGTCTCAGTGGGGACATAGAGTTATAAAGAAGAAGAAGAAATCAAACCAATCCCCTTCTAATCGTCAGTACTTCAACTCTACGCGATATAGAATATAATATATCCACACTTCCCATTCCCTACATCCAGGTTAGGGTGTTTCAGGAGATTTCAGAGAAGATTTAGGGATTTTCACGGCGGCCTAAGGAAGAGGGACGATTCGAAGTCATTTAATGTTTTTTTTTTCAGAAGGTTTCAGAGGAATTTTATGTGCTTCATGGGCTGCGAGCTAGAAGGGATGTTTTAGAGGCGTTTCAAGGCATTTCAATGTGTTTTGGGACATTTCAGAAGAGGTTTTTGAGGGCTTTCAAGGGAGCTTCGGAGGCGTTTCAGGAGGTTTCAGCGGAGCTTCAGGGCTCAAAAACTCTCATGTGAGCGTCAGTGGAGCCCCAGGTAAGGTTTCAGGAGGTTTCAGAGGGCTTTTATGGCTTTCATTGGCTTTTAGGTGTGCTAAAGAGAGTTTAAGAGGCGTTTCAAGGCGTTTCATGACATTGGGGTGGTTTAAGAGGCATTTTCAGGGTTTTTCAGTAGGTTTTTGAGGGGCTTTTGGGGGCTTTACGCGCTCTCAGGTGAGCTTTGGGGGACTTCAGGGACTTTCAGAGGCGTTTCAAAGCGTTTAATGTGCATTACATGCGGATTCAGAAGGGTTTTCAAAACGTTTCAGACTTGTTACGCTTGCAGGATCCAAGGGCCAGAGAGCGCTCGTACTCTTAGATAGTCATTGAACTCATAGCTAGATGAAACATACATAGATGTATGAGCCTGTGGAAGTATAAATCATATTCATAATACAGCGAGAGATCACAATTTATGCATGTAGGCCGGTTTACTTATGCTCAAGAAAGTATTCGAAGATCCTGAAACAAAAATGAAAGCTTACTCAGACAAAAACAAAAGAACAAAACATCTGCATAACGCTCCCACGCCCAAATTTAGAGCATTTTCTCTCTTTTTGTTTCATCATCTTGCTTGCATCTTGTAACTTCGAAAAATGTGCGGATTCGTTTGCACAAACAAAAAGTACGTTTGCTCAAAGTTAACGCACTTAGTGCAAACCTAATCCCCCAGCTAATCACACTGAAGCCAGAGTCTTTAAAGTTGTCGAACAACTTGCCCGAAACTTCAAAAAATGAGGCACATAATTGTAACTCGTTGTGTTGATTTTTGTGCCTCTTTATCTTTGGCATGTTTCTCTTTGTGCTTTGCTGCCTCGCAAGCGATTATGCATGCTTTCATCGGCATCGGTGATCTAGGTGAGCTACGCACCCAGAGAAATCTCAGTTAACATTCGGATGTAGATAGAGGAGTGAAAGAACGCCACAGGTGCAGTTCAGCGAGAGAATACACGTTAAGACATAGTTGCTACCCATTGGTGTTATTCGATTCTCGAGAATAAAGTGTAATACATACTCATTAACCTTCGAGCGATCGCGCTGTTGTATTTTGTACAACACGTTGAAAAAATCTCGTGTACTCAGCATTAGCGTGGTGCTGACGCAGGTAGTCAACCGCGCGAGTTACGGAAGGTTAAGGAGAGAAGAAAAGAGCGCGGGTAGACTCCCTAGCCGACGAAGGCTATATAGTCGCAAACACCGGCGATAGTCGTTTTCTCTATAGTCCTCTCGTCGCCTACGATTCAGTTGTCAATCGACCCTTTGAAGCACTCAGAAAACCTTTTGCAAAAAAGCTATTCGCTGCATGAAATTAAATAGGCCCCCGGGGATACCCTATCAGATGACAATTGGAAGCTCCTCAGAAAATCCTCTACTCAAGTTCCTCAGGAATGGCACGGATAATCTACCGTGAGATAGAGGATAATCACGCTAGACTTTCATTCACCAGCCACCTGACAACATATTCCTCGTAACCTGACAGTGCCCGCCGATGTGCTTATGTCGATCCCCAAGGCTTCGACCACGTCTGGCCATTTTCTTCTTTTGCGACGCCTCTAAGGGTTCTTTTCTGCAGCTTCCTGGAACCTTTCTACGTGCCCTAGGCTACCGATATTGGCAGATAAGTTTTTGGCTAACAATGATAGCAGAATGCACCCGAACTGGTGCTCTGGGACTCTGGGAGGACATGGATATGGAACACATATAGGTCCTGTGATGGATGAAACGGTACATAACCAACGATGGTTCACAACGGTAGAATATCATTACGAGCTCCCAGGCAGCTATGCGTCAACCTCATACCCACGGGATTTTCATGAGCCTCCTATCAGCATAGCACATGGCGATTTGGAAGAGCTAGGATACAATTCAGAGGAAGGTTCGTTGTCACATTTATGAACACATGCAAAACGGTAAACTCTACATTCTTCCAGTTGCTGCTTCGTTCGTTTCCCAGATCCTGACAATCAAACGGTGCAGACAAATCTCGCGCTCAGTATCATACGGGCGTATCTACAATGATCGATTTCTCTTCATCGATTTTCTCTTTGGTTAATAAC